>NC_056746.1:1422796073-1422996073 GCF_019279795.1 Protopterus annectens | reverse complement strand
CAGTCAGGAAAGTGTTGACCTCTGAGTAAAGGATGCAAAAGACCCAGGTGCAGTGCAGGAGGCAACAACAATATGTGAAATCTTATGTTTACTTTCAGTGGGTGTTCTGCATGTGAGAAAAAATATTTGTAAGATGTCTTAACAATAACATGAGAACTGTATTTGTCCTTTTATGTAATATAAAGAAAAATATGTTCAAAGACCACAACTTTATTGTGATGCAATGAAACACAGATGTTTTTGACCTGGGAATTAATTCATTGTTTGTCAGTATTTGCAGGGAGGTCAGAAATGGTGCAGTCAGGAAAGTGTTGACCTCTGAGTAAAGGATGCAAAAGACCCAGGTGCAGGAGGCAGCAACAATATGTGAAATCTTATGTTTATTTTCAGTGGGTGTTCTGCATGTGAGAAAAAAAATGAATTCATTATTTTTTTGTTCCTGGGAAAATGGTAATAAACTAAAATAATTCTGTTGAGCTGAAAGTAATATAAATTCATTCCAGTTTTCTTTCAAGTTATAGTCAACCAGGTTATTTATCTATAAGAATTTTCCTTTGAATTATGTTTATTTCTCTACAACTGATAATTTCTTCTCTTCCTTGTGCAACTGCATTTACCTCATATATTTAATTTGAATTAGAAATGTCTAAACTTATCTACATAATTCGTATTCATTTAGATATTAAGATCTGCCAGTTGATATTTATTTATATATCATTTGTTATTTGAGAAGAGGATGTAATTTAGTGTTGCAAGTTTTCAAAATATTGGTATCAACCTCTAATTGGGAAGATCATTTTATATACTATCAGTAGTATATATTTTTATAATTGCACTGGCTGTTCATCAGCAGTTTCATAGTAACTGGAAGGTCTATAGTCAGTTCAGGAATGCTGACAATTCTAACTTAAATGGATGAAATCTCTGGGAAATGGGAAAATTCCAGCCTTTACTAGGAATTATCTGTGTGTGTGTGTGTGTGTGTGTGTGTGTGTGTGTGTGTGTGTGTGTGTGTGTGTGTGTGTGTGTGTGTGTTTGTTTTGAAAGCAGTTACAGTGTGTAAGGTACTGAATGACACTAAAGTTCACAGAGAACTGAATGAAAAAGAGCCTGGGATGATAAGTCAAAAACTTATTTGATAAGTGGACAGAGTAAAGTCCTACCCTTATATTTAATAAAAAATCTGTGTAGGCATAGTGCAGAGCCCATGTAGAATGTTACCATGTCCTTGTACACAGTTCCTCTTCTGCAGCATGCCATGCATATTAAACATGGAGTGTTGCCGAGGGACAGCAGTGGGACACAATTTTTATCAGTGTAGGGAGTGTGGTGCTGTGTCCACAGAAAAGTAACACACCCCCTGCACTGTCCAATAAAAGGATAGGAGTGTAATTTATATATATTTTTATTTTTATAAAAAAACATGTTTGCGCAGCATGGCGAGGTGCACAGCAGTGTTAAGTGGTGTCAAGACACCAGAAATCTAAAATTAGAAATCGGATGTATTTATTTATGTAAAGGTCAAGTTTAATCATAGCTGAGCAGGTTTATGCAGTGTGGCACAGTGCTCAGCACTGCTTAAAGGTAGCTCAGAGGTATATGTAAAGGTATAGCAAAATTCCACATATACACATTTAAATACATGCAAGAGCAAATTAGCAGTTTTGTTGGAAATAAAAATGATGCAGATTATTTTAAATACTGGCCTGCTGCACTCAGCTGAGCTCTGCTAAGACCCACTAAGACCGCTAAGCATTACTTAAACAAAGGACAATGGCTAATGTTTATGCACTGCCTGGCACTGCTTGGCTGGTTTGCACATTGTTAAGCAGTGCTAAGTAGACCAGGTTTATGCAAGGCTCAGATGAGCTGTGCTAGTTTGCCCAATGGCATGTAAGGGTAGGAAAATGGACTATATTAAGTCCTCTAGGTGGGAATACAGCACAATCCATTGGAGTTCTGACTCTGAAGGGTACAATGGCAGGCACTGGAGAGGGTTTGCACTTTTGGGTGCAGTACTGGGACATTCAACAGCCCATGGTCATGGTTGGCCTCCTTGTAAAAAAAAAACAAGTTGGCTGGCTGATGCAGGGAGGTTACCAGGGATCAGAGTGCAAGACAGAGGCCTGGGACTGGCTGGCAAAGGATCTCACCAGTGTAACTGGTATCCCCATACTGGCGAACAGTGTCGTCACTACCATGACAACCTGTAAAGATGGAAGAGGTCTTTCTTGGACACCAGGTTCCAAGAATTCCAGACTGGGAATGTCCCACATGTATCTAAGTAAAATTATCTGTGTTTCACCAATATTTAAACTTGAATGTGTGCTAAACTGGTATTCATAATGGTGTGCTTCTCTCCCAACAGCTGCAGAGGAGAGGGCTCACAACATTGCGGTGCATGCCAGGCATTTGGCCAGGTTGCACCATGAGTGTGGTGAGTACAGATGTATTTTGCTATCTATAGTCAAATAAGCAAGAAAGAGTAAAACATTAACTGTGATTAGGTATATACAGTAAAGATCATATTGCAGTGAATGTGGACTTACACCTGAACTGCAAGATGTGCAGACTGCCAGCTGTAATGCCATAAGCAGGGGCGAGTAAAGCATTAACTGTAATAAACTGTAAACTGTTAATATGCAATAAAACATAGTAGTGCAATAACTGTGGAATAACAGCTGTGCTGCAATACCTGCATAATGACAACTGTTGTGCAATAAAAAGATTAAAGTATATCAGTAAATTACTGAAGATTTCTCTAATAAAGTCTGTTGTGTAATGACTGTGGCAGTAGGGCTGTTTTCAAGAAATCAAGCGTTAAAACTGTTCTGCAAAACAAAAACATGAAATAGTATCTGTACCTGCATGAATATGTATAATAGAGTCTGCTGTGCAATAGGGGTGTTTTGCAATAAATCAATTATTATAAGTGTCCTGCAACAAAATCACAAAATAACAACAGTACCTGCATGAATTATGTGTAATAAAGCCTGTTGTGCTATAAGTGTAGGTTCAGTTGTTTTGTAAGAAATCACTTATGACAAGTGGCCTGCAATGACACATGGAGCAATAACACCAAGGTAAATTGTGTACATCAGAATTGTCTTGTTTTCACTACTGCATGTCAGCTACAAGCATTCAGACTGTGAGGTACGGTGATGCAGTCAGGTATAACCGTGTACTAGTTGTAGACTGCAAATAATAACCCATAATTGGATATTGGTTGCTGACTTTACAGATATTTCAACACACTAACAATGTAATGTCTACACCTGAATTATATAGTCATATATACTTTACCTAGTATCTCTGTAATGCTTAAATGTCAACTGTTGCTACAGTAAAGTATAAAACTGGACCACTACTAGCAGGTCATATTCAGGTGTCTGGTGAGCTCTAGGGAAATATCAGTCAGTCGGTAATCACCATTGACTCAAGGAGTACAGTTTGCTAAATGCTGTGTCTAAAGTACATTTTTGCCACAAGCAGTCCAGGGTTTGAAGCCTGTGCTATGGGTGAGATAGCCCATATTATGAGTGCATTATTGTGTTTTTACATCTCACAGACTGTTACAATCATTACCAGGAATGTTGAAATACAGAATAACAAACAGGAGGTAAGTGCAATAATAATAATAATAAATAAAAGAAAAGAAAATGCATAAGCTCTGGTATGGCTGCATGCCTGGAGTGTGTGTTAAAGCTAGCTGCAGTCAATTAATACATGTGATGCAGATATCCACTGCTGTCACTGCTATTGGGTTCTATCCCATGCCTGCCAAGCAAGGCATGATAGTTAACTGTCTATACTGTACACATACATGTCTCTCAAGTGTCACACTGTCATGGAATGTAAGTACCATTACATAATCCTTGTGTCAAAGATGTATCATCGGCATGTTTATGTAAATAGCAAATTATCACTATATCAGCCCACAGTACACCTGGTAGTAATATAGGTACACTTGATGTGCAAGTGTTCTGTGTAGTTGTGAACCCACAGTTGTTACTGCTTGGCCCACACTGTCCCATGCAGATAGCTTGAGAGGTACGTATGTACTGCGACAGCTATAGGGCACTTTTACACATAAAGAAAGGCCAGATTTGTAGAGTAGATAGAAGTACTGTTATCAACTATATAGTCTAGAATGGTATTAATGGACTGTATTTCTCTCTCTTCCCACCCCTTATCTTCAAATATTTATTACTGTTATACATTGGTCATGGTTTACAATTAACATACGTTGTTCCATGAACTTTATTTTGGGGCATGTGTTTTATTGTTGTTATGTATTACAATGGTTACATATTAGCATATCTTGTTGAATTACCTATTCTGTTGGCCATATGCCATAACTGTTACTGGGATGCTGTTAATATACTGCCTGTTTTGATATTCATTGCTGTGTTTCACATAATATGCATTGAAATGTAATGGGGATATTTTCAATGTTCTGGCATGCTGTTATTACTAACAATGATTTTGTTAATAACTAACCTAAATGTATTGCTTCACCTCCATAATCACAGCATGTCAGGTTAGGCTGGTAACTGCTGATCCACCTACCATATCTCAGCCAACTGTGGCACTGGCTACCAGCTTGTTTGGCACCCAAGGTGGTGGTACCCCCTAAGCTGGCCCTGCAGCACCTTCAGTTGAACTGCGTCAGGGGATGGGGCCCTTTCCCCAGGAGTGGTGGCAGAGGGGCAGTAATCACCCAGGATCAAATACCAGCTATGGTGCACAGGATTCTTCATAGGAATTATGAACGATGCCTTTGCCGGCTCGAGGGCAGACTCAAAAACCTTGTGGGGACTGCTGGCCCTGGCACTCAGCCTCCAGCACAGCCACCTCTGGGGCAGTGAAGGAGCACTGTGGACTGCCCATAGGTGAGGACCTCAGTCACACTGCTGCCACCTGGAGGCACATGGTCCTTGGATTCCACAACACCCTCCTCATCCAAGGTGTTTACTCCACTCATGTGTCACACACCACCCCTGCCTGCTGTCTTGTCTGTCTGGTCTGTTTGCAATTGCATCCTCTCCTACACAACTTACCTCCCCACATGTACCTACATCCCTTCCATAACATTCCACTCTCTCCTTATAAAAAAAAATGGACACCTGTCCCACAAAAAAAAAATCACCCCATACATAGCTCTCCGTTTTGCACGTGTCCAGTGGACACGACAAATTTGGTTCAATTTGCCTGATAACATATTTATGTTGTCCTCACCCATCTCTCTGGGGTTTGAGGGTCTAAATTCAACCTCAAAATCTGCCAAAATGCATAGCTGTTGCTGTACAAGAAATGGAAAGCTATGGTCCTTCCCTACACCCTTCCTGCACAGCCCTACCTGCCTTTCACTATGTTTTTACCCTACTTGCCTCCACTTCACTACTGTCCTATCACCCTCTATCTCTTTTTATTTGTTTAGCACAGGTATGAGCTGAGCTAAGCATGGTGCTGCAATGTGGCTCATCACGCAAAACCATGCCAACCTGCTTGAAAGAGCTTTAAACTGCTTTAATGATCCTATTTGTTTCTCACAGTATTAGGCACATGTATAAAATAATCCCCCCCTGCCATGATTCAAACCCAGGTCCCTTTCAACTACAGCCTATTGAACTAACCCACTAGGCCACACAGATGTCAATGAAGGCAGCTGTTTTCAGGAAAACATAGAGATCACCACTGACAGACTGCAATTGAACTTAATGGGAAAAATGGGGTGTACCTTGGACTCTGATGCAAAACTTACAGTAAACGGACAAATAAATAATAATGTCAGTGCATTAGGCCTGGGATAACAGGTAAGTGTTCCCTTTTATCTGCAACATTTTTAAATGCACTGGCTAAGGCATCTGTCCATCACTCATACAACAGTTGGCTGTTATAGTGAAGATAGTGGATTACACCTAAGACATAGAGACACTAAGTAAAGGTGTACACTCCTGTAATATCAACCTATGGAATACAATTCACCTCCTCTCTGTCTATCGATATCACACATAAATAGTACTAACATTGTAAATGTGTCCCTGAATGTCCCTAATGTACTCTGGCTAAGCCCCTGTTTCATGGACATTTGTCCCTGTCTGATTGAGGGCTATGCCTAACATACCTCTCAACCTCCTACACTAAGAAACCAGAGCAAACACATATTAATGGTGGGACAAAGGCCCAAACCCAGTGACAGACTATACATACTGGCCATACAAAGTAAAATGAAATTATAGTAACAGTTATTACTGTAGCATAAGTGTTGTCTGAAGGATCTGATGGGAGACAGTTGGATTCTGTGTCAGTTTAATGACAGCAACCATCAATCAGTGGACAACCATTGGTCAGACATGCAGAAGTTTGTACAAGACAGACCACAGCTTTGAGCCAAACATGGTAACATTATGTAATCATCTGCATAGTTGAGATGTATGATGCCAGCAG
Source organism: Protopterus annectens (assembly GCF_019279795.1). NCBI lineage: Eukaryota > Metazoa > Chordata > Ceratodontiformes > Protopteridae > Protopterus > Protopterus annectens. The sequence goes on along the minus strand of NC_056746.1, from coordinate 1,422,989,623 downwards.
GGAACATATATGACAGCTGGTTTGCATTTCCATCTGCCATTGTGGCACTATGATGTGACTGGACTGTCCCCATATAGTTGTTGGAATAGCATACTTATTTTTGTCCAACAGTAGCTGTGTCATATAGTAGTGGGGATAGTAGTGGGGATTTGCCCATAGGGGGCACACCATTGTACACTGCAGTGATGCCTGTAGAGACATACAGCAGAATCTGTGGGCATTACCCAGTAGTGCTAATATCTGCCACCAGACAGTGGGGAATGACAAGTGAGGGAGCAGTGGATAGTGCAAGCAATTATGGGTGTGTAGGGTGTGTACATAGTGGATATCCACATATCTGATCCTGTAATGTGTTCCCCTCTTGTTGTCTTGCAGGAACGATGTACCAATGGAGACATTCTCCATTTTCATCTGTGGAAAATGATGCTATACTGGATGCCATCAAAGTCAACCATCACATCCTACTGTCAAGGGGTCACCACAATCATAAACAGTGGGCAGCATTGTGGGCCAACCTTGTGAGGGCTCTTAATGATATTGGCCAACAGGACAGGAACTATGAGCTGGTTCAACACCGAGCCACAGACATGGTCAATGCTGCACATCAAAGGGCAGCTGCTGTTGCCAAGGATTGTGCTGCCACCACTGGAGAGCCTGCAACAGAACAACCACATTCAGCCACAGATGAATTCCTGATGAACCTAGAATCAACCCACAGCTCCCAGCTAAACATCACACCATACATCTTGGAGGTGGGTGTCACAGTGTCCACATCAGAGAAGTGTCCAGGTAAGCCAACTGTGTTCACCAGTATAATACATTTTTTGTCATTGCGACAGGCTCTACAGACCAGTATATGGGTGTCAGGTCTATATGCATTGGATGGGGAGTTGGCTTTTCACCACAGTTGTGCACACATGCACAGAATGTCAGCAATATAGCCAGTATCACATTAGCTACTGTACATGTGGATATACACACATATTACCTGGTAACACTGCAACATTTGGTGCCGCTGACAATATGTCTCCCTCACTTTTTCACAGGTACATCATGTGTGGTTGAGGTTTATGGCCCTGCAAGTGTGATACTGCTGTTTTGCCAGATCAGATATACCCTATGAATGTTAAGGGCTGCTGTTTTGCCTTTTGCACAAGTGCTCTGATTAGCTAGAGTAGAATAATTATATGTTCCATTTCAGAGCAGTTAACTACAGTGCAAACCCTAGGGAATGACAGGTGTGTATTTGTACACACATTAACATGTTTGTACTTATACTTATGAGTAAGTACGCAGCCTGATATATATGAGGCAGTTACTCCAAGATGCCCATTCAAACACAATAGTGTGAGGGTTCATACCTAAGACAGTGGTACTACAACTGGCATATCATTGTCAAGATAGGTGTACTGGGTTTTAGGAGTAGTTCTGTGACATACACTGTCATAGTACATACCTCACAGGTGTATTAAACAGGCAACATTACCCGGATATAGGTGACGTGCATGTTATACAGGGCCTTGGTTGTCTGTGTATGTTGTTGTGGGGATGTGTGTCATGCATGAGATCAGAGATGAGAATATGTGGGGCATGTAATGCAATTGTGGATCCTCATCTGTATGAGTCTGTGTGGATTATCATACATAATAGTGCAGGTGGTAATGTACTGCTTTTGCCTTGCTTCTCACAGGTGAACATTGGGGTTGGAGTCTGTCCCCCTCACAAGCTGGTGTCAGTATCTCATCAGACTCTGATGATGATGGTGGCCATAGTGAGGATCAGGTGGGGTTGTTGGTGGCTGAATTTGTCACAGAGGTTGATATCCCTCTTCTGCCCTCATTGTCCCCACACATGGTCAGTATGCCCACACATACCCAGTCACCAGAGGCCACAGATATTGGACAGCCAGAGGGTGGTGACATAGTAGAGGACAGTATGAGAACTATGTCATCATTGAGTGTAGACACTGGCCATAGCCAGAGAGGTGGTGAGGTCCCACATAGGCAGATTGGCAGGGATGCTCGAAGGAGGACTGCTGCATATCCATCTCCTCCTGTTGCAGGTGTCACATCACAGATCACTCGCCACATATTGCAGGCTGTCATGGGGGCACAGGTATGAGCTGAATGCAACACCAGATGGATGCTTAGGGTTTTGGATACAGCACAGTCTGACATCTGTGACTGCCTCCACCACATTGGTGATGACATGGAATGTTTTGCTCAGGGGTCTGTGGGTGAGTAGATTATGTACTGTTGGGGCTTAGGTCTGGTGCTATCAGACAGCTGTTGTGATGTGTATGTGCAGATAACCCCAGCAGTCAGGGGTATGTGGGAACATACGTACATCCCTAATCATATCTAGATCACTGATGTATAACAGGGTTGTCTCCTTAAATGTAGTTGTGTGTGTCTGTAATGTACATGCATTCTGTAGAAGTATGTGGGGAGTCTACATATCATTGTACATTATATAGCTATATATATATATATATATATATATATATATATATATATATATATATATATATATATATACATCTTGTTATCACATGTATATGTACCACATATGGATAGAAACAGTTATCAAGAATGGGGGGGGGGGTAGGGAGATGCAGATATGTATATGTAGCTGTATGTATGGACAGACATATTTCCACACAGCAGGTCTTTGGTTGATAGAGGTAACAGACTTGGACACAAGTTAGCCAAGTGTAGGAGCATGCCTAGTGTGATAGTCAGTATTTACAAAGTGACACCAAGCAAGGGTTACCTGTACTCCAATCTGGGATTAGTATGTGCTGCAGGCCATTGGCTGCTGCACCTGTTGCCACCGTACTGCCATTACCTGATATTGTCCAAGGCATTCCCTGCTTGTTTGCTGACCGCAACATGTGACTCACATTTCAGAACTGTAGAGAGCTTCACAGACTGTCCAGACTTTTGCCACATAGTTTTGACCCATTTCACATAACATTATTGTTTTGTGGAATATTAGTGGCAAATCAGTCAAGACTGCAGTAAATTAATACTGACAGATATTTGAGTTTCAGACTCCATCCACAGCAGGTGAGTCATGCGAATGCAGGACCTATTATTCCAGCTACATTACATGCTTGTAGGAACAAGTATTTAAAACATGTCCCAAGTTGTGGTCCTTAGTCCCACTTTTATTCACTGTATTTCAACATATTTCCTGCTGTCAGAGTTTGAAAGGTATGATGTGATTGGGGTACATAGTGAAACACCACACACAGGGTGACAGTCTGCATACCTCACCCTTACATATTTTTGCAGATTGTCCAGCATTTTGCCCTATATCTCTGCTGTGTTCCTCGTACATTTGTGGTGTCCCGGTGCTATACTATACATTATTCATGACTTCTTGTACCTACTGATGCATTTAACTCATGGCCTCTACATCCTGCAGCTAAGCTGACCTGTTGCAGCCTGCTGTTAAGCTAGCCACGTGCTAGGTTACTCAGAGCGTGTATAATGTCTGTCTGTAGGTATGGCCCTTTGTGACCCCAGTCACTCTGTCTTTGTCCAGCTTTCTTGCGGTAACAGATTGAGGAGTTCTTACAGCCTGTGGTTCTACCACCATATGTGTACCCCACATACAAAACATGTTGGATGCTGCCAGATTCAAACCATCAATGTCATAACATATACTACTGTCCCTGGCCTACTGGGCCAAACAGGCTGACAAACAGAAAGGTTTCCTCCCTCACACTATCAACAGGATAGGGGAATTTTCTAATCTGCTGGCATATCATAGCAGATTTACTGTTACAGCAGTTGCATGGCAACACTGATGTGTTTGGGCGGGGGGACAACCAGTCTATGCTCTGCTGGCATAGACAGTCATCCGACTGTCCTGTGACCCCACTGTTTGGCATCTCCCTGGACTACTGTTGTGGGGTTTTCAGCCATGTGGCCTAGTGGCTAATATGGGGCATATACTAGTGAATAGAGTACCTGTTCTCCCAAGTGTCTGTCAGATCTGTACAAGTAGCCCAGTATCCCAGTGTAGATCTCTACAAGTAGCACAGTACCACACTATATTTATAGCCCACTATATTCCCTTGCATACATGTAACAGGTCCATACATATGCTACAATATTATAGTACCCCTTACAAGTGGTGTACAAGAGAGTGACTTGCCTTGTGAATGGAGTGGTTGAAAGACCTGTAGTGTGAGGCTGCCTCTGTCTGATCCACAGCCAATAGATTGTGATGTAGGTGTCATGTGGTTTGGCTGGCATAATCAAAGTTAAAGATGTTAAGATTTGCACTGGGTGTGACGAGGGTGGACAGGATTAGGAATAAGTATATTAGAGGGTCAGCCCAGGTTGGAAGGTTTGGAGACAAGGCCAGAGAGGCAAGATTACGTTGGTTTGGACATGTGCTGAGGATGGATGCTGAGTATATTGGGAAAAAGATGCTAAGGATGAAGCTACCAGGTAACAGGAAAAGAGGAAGGCCTAAGATAAGGTTCATGAATGTGGTGAGAGAGGACATGCACGTGGTTGGTGTGACAGAGCAAGATGCAGAGGACAGGAAGAAATGGAAACAAATGATCCACTGTGGCGACCCCTAATGGGAACAACCGAAAGAAGATGATGATGATAAATGTTTACTGATATGTATGTGAGTCAGAGTACGGTGTCAGTCCATAGGGTCCTAGGTTGTCTGTGCATGTATTATATGTTGTCTCTTGACTAAAGCCAGGGCATATTGGGCACATTTACTTTTGCCTACAGGGACAGCCTCAGGGGGATCCTCCTCTGAGTCCCCTGTAGATACGGCTGTGGTGACCTAGGCATTAGTGGGGGGCTGTGTAGCCCTTCCCTTTGCTGATCCTGCTACAGCTGTTTCTGCAGAATCATATTGTGTAGCATGGCACATACAGTGAACATCTGTGCACATGTGGCTGGAGAGTACTGCAAGGCTCCACCAGATATATATTGAGGCACCAGAACTGTGACTTCTGTAGCCAAAACACATGCTCTATAATGCTCCCGGTTCGTGTGTGCCTCATTATGGTGTTCTTTGGTGGGTGTTTATGCATTTCTGATGGGTGTCATCATCCACGGTTCCAGCATCCCCAAGTAAATGGCCGTATGGGATGTCCCCTCTAGCAATCTTCTGGTACAGCTGTGATGCATGCCAGATACGGGAGTCATTATAACTGTCAAGGCTGTCAGCACACACATGCATGATAATGCCCTGGGCATTGCACATGACCTGGCAGTTGAAATTAAACCCCTTACGGTTGACATAGATTCTACCCTCCTCACTAGGTGGTGCCTTGATATGTACCTGAGTACAATCTATGGCACCCAGTACCTCAGGGTAGCATGCTACATGGTAGAAGAGTTGCATACTGCTGGTCCTTTCCTCAATGGTGTGGAGAGGATAAATGTGTTCACTGACATGTGGTAGCATAACATCCAGGAACTGGTGGAGTATCCTGGATACGCATGCCTCTGAGACCCCCCCATCATGTCCCCAGTTGGTCTTTGGAAAGTACCTGTAGATGGTATCCTAAGGGCTACACATACCTTTGTTTCCACTGGGATGGGTTTCCCTCTGTTGACTCTGGATCTGAGTTGAGGGCGGCAGAGCTCAGTGAGTTCTTGTAATATGTCCCTGCCCACCCTGTAGTGCTCTACAATCTCCAGCTCATGTAGCCCCTGGAAGATTCCCCTGGGCCTGATCACTCTTCTCAGTCCAGGCCTATTGTCAACAACAGCATCAGCACAGACCTCAGCATCTAGCACACACAGATGTAGCAGACCTGCAGCAGCCCCTAGCATTCTCTAGGTTAAAATTCCCAAGTCTGTACTCTAATAGTACAGCGTATGGGGAAAAATAAGATTGTAGGGTGTATGCATACTTTATAGTGCTCTAGACATCATTAAGGGGATTAATGGTCCTAGTTTAAGTGTAACAGGTCTCATCAGTAATTATTACATCATTGGCTTTCTCATGCAATTTTTTTTGACAGCCTTCCTCACTGAGCACTGTGGCACACCGCTCAAACCTGCTCCACAGAGGTAAACAAGTCTTAGCAGTGAGCAAACACGCCCCCATGGAAGGCATGCTCAGCATGGCTGTGCCCCATGCAAACATGCTCACATATGCGCATACCCATTGAAACCCAGGCCCTAAGGTAATGAAAGCATAGCATTCACTAGACATACCCCTCCTGCTGAGCAGAGCAGTGCACTGCACAAATAGGTGCCACTGAGCTTCAATGAGCTTAAAAGTTTGCAGACGCGCCCTTTTGATGTCAGTTACCTCTTCTGCGGACACCAACATGTTTTTTTGCCTACATGGATGGTATCTGCATACTTAGATACCCATTTCTGCTAGTCAATAAACCCAGCTCATTTGCATACAGATCCATGCACAATACCTGGTAACTACACAAATTCAGGCCCTGACTCATTAGCAGCCACAGCAGTTCTACATTGTACATACCTCACACAGGGTCCTGTAATGCATTACTGTTACATACTCACAAATTCTGCTTTTTACAATATTATTTTTTTTCTCCATAATGTCATGTTTGCTCACTGTGGTATGCCACTCAAGCATACTCATGGTATTAAAAAAATAGATTTTACATTATTTTCCATACAGTTTTGGACACACAGTGCTTACTGTTGCACATATCTGTGTCCTCTATACTATTTCTGCTACTGTAACTCCACTTTTACAGCCCCTAGTTTCATTTTACCTTCTTGTACACAACATTTTTCTGTGTACATTTCGGCCACCAACACAGGGTCTGCACAACTGCCTATCTGCTTGCTGGATTGCTCTACCTGCCTCATTTGCATGCATTTCACCTGCTTATGAGGTGATTTGCACTCCACAGACACTTCCGTGTTCACACCCTCGTGCACGCCTCTCAGCTCCCTTTGCTGGATCACACATCTGCTTACTCTCATGTAAACAGTGTGCCACTATGCCTAAACAGAAAATAACTCCATGTAGGCTTTATTAACCCCCCAGTTTAAGTCTATACCTAGGGCAGTACTGAATATTCACTGCATACTCTTGAGATCAGGTTGCATTTTGTGCATTGTTTAGTGAATGAGATTTGTGTGCATTTTTTTCTAAAATTTACCCTCTTAGGTGGCAGTGGTGTGATTTGAGAGATCATCCTACTGATTGCCATCAGTCCTGTTTACTGGCAATAGAGTGAAGCCTCATATCTAGTGTTATGATGTTTGGCAGTGGTGTGATTCAAATATCATCTCTCTGGCAACCATCACCATGACATGTGACTGATAATAGTTATGATACTGGAATTTAATTTAATTAGTTTATAAAGCAGATCTGTTGCAAAATGTGTGTGCAGCCTTGCAGCCACAAAATAAATATACATTTGTTTTACTTTTGTACAGTAATTATTTTGTTTTTTCTTAAAATTAGCTTTAATAAAACAGGCATAAATTAACTGTTCTGACAACTAGCTAAAATGTCAATATTGTAACTTACTAAGGAGTGCAACGATAGAGGGATCCCATGTGCCAGAATATCTACAGGAGACATGGCTGAAGCCTTATGCATAGCTGGAATACAACCCACTAAATCTAGATATAGCCTAGTTAACAGGTGCTCTGGGTGTGCATGTGGCAAACAAAGCACAATCAATCTGCTCTTAAAGGACCTTAAAGCCTAACTGGATTTATAGGGGACTGGTACTGAAAATGAAATATCTGGAACTCAGAAGCTGAGGAAATGCAGGGGATGGAAGCAGAAGAGGGGGAAGTAGCAGCACCAGCATGAATGAGAAATAATCAGCCTTTGTCAAAGTGTCCTGGAGATGGAGAAGCTAAGAAGCAATCTTTTCCCACAGCATAAAGACTGGAGTGATTTTCATAGACTTATTATTTCAAATGGTGTGTGATCAACAGGTCAGTGCCCTGTCTTCAATTGAAACACAGTGGGTGGGATATGGTATGCTAGGCATTTTCTGCACAATAATTTTCCTACATAAATACTGACAAAGAGAGATTCCATCTTCATCTCAGACCTGCTGATTTGTGGAAGTATTCTGTGGTAAAACATTTAAAGACTTCCCATGCACCAACATACCAATAGTTTGGAGGAGATGTTTAATACTACACCGCACTAGAGACCATGCTGAAGGCATTTGTAGACAGGTTCTTGAGGATGTGGAAGAAATATCTGTTTCATCTTCTCTTTGCATACAGAGAAGCACCCCAGGAATTCACGGGGTTTCAACCACTGAGCTGCACAGTGTTTGCAGTGTGAGGGGGGCCCTGGATTTAATTTGCGATGAGTGGAAGGATGAGTGGGATTCCCACAGGCAATCATTACAGTATATACTGTAACTTTCCTTTCCAAGTCTCTTCTCCTCTCGTGTATCAAGATTTACTGAAGGTTGACCCACTTTAAAAAATTATGTATATATTGCACATTGTACTCTGCTTGATAGTACATTGCACTGTGCTTGCTTACTAGAATGTATGTACGCAGTTCATTCTATGTAACTAATGCAAACAAGTCTGTTTTTCTTTTTACCCAGACTGCGCCTGTAATTGGTCAATACTGATCAGCGCACTACTCTGGTAAACAAAAATAAATACTAAACACCAAACCAAAACTAGGAAATGAAAAAAAGGTGGCAAAACCACGGTGTAGTCCACTTAAAACTAAATTTATTGTGTAAGCGCTTTCATGCACATGAATCCGTGCACTTCTTCAGACACCATATTCATTACAAATGCAGCATAAATAGTCGAACAATTAAACTTAATTAAAAACAATTAAGTCCTTAATTAGTAGAATAAGGGGATATTACCCCAAATACAACAAAATGAAAATGTTGTATTTGTAACCCAATGAATTAAATCCTAAAAAATGTTTCATCACCAACACTTTAAAAATATATATATAATAAAAACAAAATATATACATGTTAAATTGCATGACACATCTCGAAAAACAAAACAATATATGTATGTGTATATATACATATATATATATATATATATAGATATAGATATAGATATATATATATATATATATATATATATATATATATATATATATATATAGATATATATATATATATATATATATATAAAACAAATGAAGGAAAAAATGTCTTGTACACATTATTGTATACACCCTGTTCAAAATCTCATAATACTACGAATTCATATTAATACTAACGATCCAACGCCTTTAATTTATGCAAACATTTGATAGAACAAGCCTCATTAATACCAGGGTAAATATGGGCATTTGTTTTCAACTGCCATAATAATTCCTGCTCCTCCAGCTTCAAGTGCCAAGGTCCTCCTCTAGGGTTTCTTTGAACCTGTTTGACTACCATGAATTTGAATGTATGTGTATTGTGCTCCAATATGTGCTTTGCCAATGCATTGGTATTAATTGCCTTTGATATAGCATAAATATGCTCATAAATCCGCTGTTTAAAATGGCGTTCAGTTTTGCCAAAATGAAATGTATAAATGTGGCAGATGCAACTACTGCAAATATATACAAACAAGCCATGCTTTTTATATTAAAGGTATTAAATATTGTATTCAAGACAAATTTAATTGTGAAAGCCAGGGCGTAGTGTATGTCGCTCTATGCCAAACTTGTTCCGCATTTTATTTTGGCAAAACTGAATGCCATTTTAAACAGCTGATTTATGAGCATATTTATTATTATTTATTATTATTATGGCAGTTGAAAACAAATGCCCATGTTTACCCTGGTATTAATGAGGCTTGTTCTATCAATTGTTTGCTTAAATTAAAGGCGTTGGATCGTTAGTATTAATATGAATTCGTAGTATTATGAGATTTTGAACAGGGTGTATACAGTAATGTGTACAAGACATTTTTGCTTAATTTGTTGGTATATATATATATATATATATATATATATATATATATATATACATACATATATTGTTTTGTTTTTCTAGATGTGCCATTCAATTTAACATGTATATATTTTGTTTTTATTATATATATTTTTAAAGGGTTGGTGATGAAACATTTTTTTAAGATTTAATTTGTTGGGTTACAAATACAACATTTTCATTTTGTTGTATTTGGAGTAATATCCCCTTATTCTACTAATTAAGGACTTAATTGTTTTTAATTAAGTTTAATTGTTTGACTATTTATGCTGCATTTGTAATGAATATGGTGTCTGAAGAAGTGCACGGATTCATGTGCATGAAAGCGCTTACACAGTAAATTTAGTTTTAAGTGGACTATGCTGTGGTTTTGCCAAACAAAAATAAATAGTTAAATAAATAAAGTTTGTCAGCTCTTAGGGATAACCAAGGAACACCTGGCACAATCACAACAGTAGCAAAAAGTCTGATGGTACAGGACAACCAGAGCCAGAGAGTCTTCTGATGGCCAGCAGGTGATGTTACTTAATTCCTGTTAGACACAACAAGCTGCATGCAGTGTGGGAGAGTTATATAACTATAGTGAGATATGTGAGCAATGGTAATTGCATGATAGAGTTGCTGGCCAGGAGACAGAAACACCATCTCCACAACACTGCCATGGTAGAAAGGCCTTGAGACACAATATCTAAAATGAGCTGAAGAAGGAATTAGAGAGAGATCTGGTGGTAGTTTTTCTCACTAGGGCTTAATATATCATTGCGGAGAAGGTATAGCCTTGCCTACTTATCTTTTCCCCAGATTCAATAAATCCAAGTAATACTACAGTTAAGATTGCACAAAAGCCAGATGAGGAGTTGACAGCAGTATGTGAAGCTCTGTGATTTATTATTTATTCGTTTATTAACTGGGGTAGAACACTGATTCACATGAACCTTATTCAGACTAATACTGGCAGCACTACCTGCTTAAGGGACTTGCTCAAAATTACTAAGATAGGCAAATGAAGGCTGAGGAACTCAAATCCCAAACCTCATGAAGCAACGTATTCATAGACTGTACTCTTAATCTTTTGCTGAGGCTACCAGATGATTTCTCCTAGGTCTTCAGTCTTTCAGTATGTCAGAAAAATAATGAATTATCTCTGGTACCTGAGGAAAAAAGACAATAATATGAAATATTTATTTTTAGCCGAAAGTAGTATAAAATTAGTCATTCTGTAGAATAAGGTGTGGAAACATCTATGTAAGTTTGCTGTTCTACAACTTCTGTATACTTTAGGTAAGAGTTAGCCAAGTTATTTATCTAATTGGTGTTTTCTGTTTACGTAGTCTATCTGTGTAAATACTTTTGTATTCTTTGTGCAAAAGTCTTTATCTCTACATATTTAATTTTTATCGGAACTGTATAACTTTTTATGTTCTAAGTAAAGAGTTATTTATTTAATTGTTCATTCATTCAGTTTTGTGTGTTTATGTATTTATTTTTGAGAAGAGGATATTGTTTAGCAATATTGGTTGTTAAGCTGTTAACATTTGCTTCTACTTGTCCAGACCAATTTGTACCTTAGAAGTGGTATATATTTTTATAATTTTATTTACTACTGATCAACAGAGGTGCTATAGTTGATGGGTATCTAGCCCAATCTAGAGTGGTAGCAGAATTAAAGTTGTGGAGAACTGGACATTTCTACCAGTCTTTCTCTAAAAATATATGTGTGTGTGTGTGTGTGCGTGCGTGCGTGCGTGCGTGCGTGCGTGCGTGTGTGTGTGTGTGTGTGTGTGTGTTAAACAGTAATTTATTTGTAAGGCTGTAACTGTAAGATATGGGCACTAGAAGACAGTAAAGTCCAAAGAGGGACTAGTTGGAAAAGTGGCTTGGATTGTTAGGCCAAAGTCTCATCTGCATAAGTGGTCAATGTGGAATCCTAGTCTAAGCCAGTACCAAAGGCAGTAGAGCATATTCTCTCTATAGTCTTGAGGCTGGGTTGTATTTTGTGAATTGCTAAGTAAATCATTTTTGTGTTGCACTGTTTCTATTTTAATCTTTTCGGTTTCAGTGGTATATCCAAAGAGACCATTCTTCTGTTGGCTATCAGGCCTATTTATGATCAGTGCAGCATATCCCAAAACCACAGCCCCTGCTCCTCACATATCCAGCATTATCTTGGTTAAAGGTATTAAATTCAATCCTAACCTTTTTGACAACCAGGTTTTGTTGTCAAGACAAGTACACATAGGATACTTCAGTAATTTATAGTCACACAGCATTTACAGTCCACATAGAATGCTTAAGTTATTACTAATCTGTCACACAACATTTATAGCACATATCTACCCAACCAGTGTCACTTTACCAGTGGTAATCATCTAGAGCTGTTTCACACTGCTGGGTGACTAGCCCTGCCACTGATTTATACAAGAATTAAAATACTTCAATTATTTATAGCCAGTGTTGTTGTCTAAGTTTGCAGGCAAAGCATTTATAGTACATATATTTGGGTATTCAAGATACTTTAGTTATTTATATTCACTGCTGCAGTCCTCCTTTATTGACACAGTGTTTATAATACTCATAAAAGACTTAGGTTATTTATACCCAGTGCTGTTGTCCTACTTTACTTTGTAGATACACCCCTAGGTTTAAGAAAATCTGTGTAGGCATATTGCAGAGCCAACACAGAATGTTACTGTGTCCATGTACATGGTGCCTTCACGGCAGCACGCTATGCATATTAAACAAGGTGCATTGCCAAGGGAGAGCTGTGGGACATGGTTATTGAATCAGTGTAGGGAGTATGGTGCTAACTGTGTCCACAGAAGATTAACATGCCTCCTGCACTGTCCAATATGAGTATACCAATGTAATTCATATTGTTTTTCATTTTCATTAAAAAGCATGTTTGCGCAGTGTGGCATGGAGCTCAGCAGTGATAAGCGGTGCTGAGACACCAAACGTCTAAAAATAGAAACCAGAAGTATTTAATTACTTAGCTAAAGGTCATGTTTAAGCATAGCTGAGCAAGCTTGCATGGTGCAGCGCCATGCTCAGCACTGCTTAAAATCAACTCAGAGGTATATGTATATTTCACACATCCATTTAACTAAGTGGGCGGAATTACAGCCCCATGTGCAGTAGGTGCAAGGTTTGAATACATGGAAGAGCAAATTAACATTTTTGTTGGAAATAAAAATTATGCAAATCATTTTTTAAATACTGGCCTGCTGTGCTCAGGTAAGCATTGTTAAGACCCACTAAGACCTGCTAAGCATTACTTAAACAAAGAACAATGACTAATGTTTATGCACTGCTTGTCATCACTTGGCTGGTTTGCTAACTGCTAAGCAGTGCTAAATAAACTGAGTTTTTGCAATGCTCAGCTGAGTTGCGTTGGTCTGAGCAGTCCTAAGCAATGCACTGCATTTTTAAATGTTGGGCAATGGCATGTAAGAGAGGAAAAATGAGCTATATTAAGCCCAATAGGCAGGAATACAGCATAATCCACTGGAGTTCTGATGCTGAAGGGTATAATGGCAGGTGATGGAGAGGGTTTGCTCTTTTGGGTGCAGTGCTGGGGCATTCAGGAGTCCAGGGTCATGGTTGGCCAACTCATAAAAAACATGAGGTCCAGCTGATGCATGGAAGTTACCAGGGCTCAGAGTGCAAGATGGTGACCTGGGACTGGCTGGCTAAGAATCTTATCAGTGTAACTGGTATCTCCCACACAGGTAAGCAGTGGTGTCACCCACCAAGATGACCTGAAAAGATGGAAGGGGGCTCTCTTGGGCACCTGGGTCCAAGACTTCCGGCTGGGAATGTCCCAGATGTATCTAAGTACCATTACCTGTGTTTCACTAATATCAAAACTTGAATGTGTGCTAAACTGGTATGCATAATGGTGTGCTTCTCTCTCAATAGCAGCAGAGTAGAGGACTCACAACATTGAGGGGCATGCTGGGTGCTTCGCCAGGTTGTACGGTAAGTTTGGTGAGTACAGATGTACTTTGCTATCTATAGTCAATTAAGCAAGAAAGAGTAAAACATTAACTGTGATTAGGTATATACATTAAAGAATGTATTGCAGTGAATGTGGACTTTCACCTGTACTGCAAGATGTGTAGACTGCCAACTGTAATGCCATAAGCAGGGAAGAGTAAAACCACTCTAATAAACTATAATATGCAATAAAAGTTAGTAGTGCAATAATTGTGGAATAACAGCTGTGTTGCAACACCTACATAATGACAGCTGTTGTGCAATAAAAACATGACAGTATATCAGTAACTGACTGAAGGTTTCTCTAAAAAAGTATGTTGTGTAATGACTGTGACAGTAGGGCTGTTTTCAAGAAATCCATTGCTAAAATTGTTCTGCAATAAAAACACAAAATAGTATCCATACCTGCATGAATATGTATAATAAAGTCTGTTGTGCAATAGGGGTATTTTGCAAGAAATCAATTATTACAAGCATTCTGAATAAAATCACAAAATAGCAACAGTATCTGCATGAAGTATATGTAATAAAGTCTATTGTACAATAAGCATAAGGTTCAGAGTTGTTAAAGCACTTACGGCAATTTTATAATAGTGTACTAGTTGTACAATGCAAATTGTTGTTGCATCTTTCAGCTTATCCCAGTTAGGGGTCGCCACAGCGGAACTCCGGTCCGCTAATGTTTGGTAGTGGATTTTTACGTGCCGAATTACCAGCCCTGATGGACAACCTTCAATGAAGACACTCCCATTCACGCATGCCTCCACACAGAAGACATTCTAACTGAGAATCAAACGCGACAACGTCTTGCTGTGAGGCGACAATGCTACCGCAGCACCACTACCGTGGGTTCAGTTGTACAATGCAAATAACGACCCATAATCGGTTATTGCTTGCTCACTTCACAGATATTTCAACACACTAGCAATATAATGTCTACACCTGAATTATATGTAGTCAAATATACTGTATCTAGTATCTCTATCATGCATGTATGTCCAACTGTCACTGCAGTCAAGTGTAAAACTGTACTACCATTAGCAGGTCATATTCTGATTCCTGTTGAGCTCTAGGCAGATATCAGTCTATTCATAATCACTAGTGAGTCAGTTGCTCAGTTTGCTAAATGCTGTGTCTGAAGTACACTTTTGTCACACATAGACTAGGGTTCGAATCCAGTGCTATGTAGTTCTAAATATTACAGTATTAGTCATGTAATGTTTACAGATATTCTGTCCACAGAAACTACAGATAAATGGGTGAAGTAGCCCATATTATGAGTACATAACTGTGTGTTTACATCTCACAGACTGTTACAGTCATTACCAGGAATGTGAAAATGCAACATATAACACATTAAATAAGTGTAATAATAAAATAAAATAAACAAAATAAAATGTGTAAGCTCTAATATGGTTGCATGCCTGGAGTGTGTGTTAAAGGTAGCTGCAGTCAGTTGATACATGTGATGCAGATGTCCTCTGCTGTCACTGCTGATGGGTTCTATCCCCATGCCTGCCAAGCAATGCATGATATGTGTTAACTGTATGTACTGTACACATGCATGTCTCTGAAGTGTCACTCTGTCACTGAATGTAATTACTGTTGCACAATCCCTGTGTCACAGACGTATCATTGACATGTTTATGTAAATAGCAAAGTAACACTACATCAGCCCACAGTACACCTTGGTAGTAATATAGGTACACCTCATGTACAAGTGTTCTGTGCAGTTGTTCACCCACAGCTGTTACTGCTTGGCCCATACTGTCCTGTGTGGATAGCTTGAGAGGTATGTACATGCTACAGCAGCTATAAGGCACTTTTACACATAAAGAAAGGACAAACCTGTAGAGTAGATAGAAGTACTGTTGTCAGCTATACAGCCTTGAATGGTATTAATGGACTGTATTTCTCTCTCTACCCACCCCTTATCTGCAAATGTTTATTATTGTTATGTATTGGTTATAGTTTACAATTAACAAACATTGTTCCATTGTGACACACTTGTTATAGGTGACTCCATAGTCAGACACACTGACGTCCCACTCACCAGACTGAACAAGGAAAAGATCACAGTAAGCTGCCTGTCAGGCGCTAGAATCCGCCACATAACACAAGCACTCAGGTCACTCCACAGCAAGTACAAGTATGACTCAGTCATTGTCCATGCCGGTGTGAACGACCTGAGACGTACCTCCCTGGACTACATGAAAAGAGACATAGAGGAGCTCTCAGATTATGTAGCCCAGGCCGGTATGACCCTGACCCTGAGCAGTATCCTACCCTCACCAAGAATGATGCCACAATACAGAGACAAAATGATCAGCTTTAATAATTGGCTTAATTACTGGTGTCATTCTAAGGGGATCCAATGTCTGTCTGCCTGGGATGACATGCTTGACAAGCCACGCTGCTGCAGGGACGGCTTGCACCTGTCACCCTGGGCTTCCAGATATTGGCAAAGGCTCTTGCCACCCCATAGTGCCTTTTTTAGGCAAGGCTCAAATGATAAACCTACTGCCCTAGAAAACAAAAATGGAGAAAAACTAAGGGTAATACTGCTCAATGCCAGAAGTCTAAACCTCAAGATGCACGCCTCGAAGCCCTCCTCAGTATGGAGAACATCGATGTCTGTGCTGTGACTGAAACCTGGTTCAAGGCTCCTGAGAGCACCCCAGCACTATCAGGTTATACCTCATATCATGTGTTCCGGCCCCAAAATCCGGACCGAACCACAAAATGAGGGGGAGTATCCATATTCATAAAGGATACCCACACCTCCAGGTTAGTGGCAACACTGAAGCATCGGAGACCATCCAGGTGCAATTAACCATAGGTAAAACTGCCCTACAGTTTGTAGCATGCTACAGACCACCTACTCAAACTCAGGAAACCCACACAGCCTTCCCGAAGACACTGAAGAGTATGAATGTCTCTCCAAACACCATCATATTGGGTGACTTCAACTACCCAAACATAGACTGGGAACATTACTCAAGCCCCAACACCCTAGCCCAAAGGTTCCTGGAGTTCATAAACACAAATGCTATGGAACAACTAGTCACCATTCCCACAAGAGGAGAAAATATACTAGACCTGATCATCACAAACATGGGGACAAAATGCTCCACACCGGAAGTATATCCCTCATTGGTGAAATCAGACCATAAATTAATCTCATTGGAGATCCACATCCCGCCCCACCCCAGCAAAAGACCACAGTGAAGAACTTCTCAAAAGCAAACTTCACACTTCTTAAAACTGGAGTGGTATCCTTCAAGGCCCCCGAGCCAGTGGAAACCACAACCCACGCTGCTGAAACCCTTACAAATGCCTTCTACGAGCACCTCCAGGAATGTATGGATCAAGCAATCCCTAATAAAATCAAGACCCTTTCCACCAAAGGCAGGCACCCGGTCTGGTGGACCCCAGCCATAAACAAACTCTACAACAAGAGGAGATAGCTACTACATGACAGAGCAAAATCCCTAAAAGGGAAGGCATCTCTGATCAATACTAGCAAAAAACTACGATCACTCATAAAATCATCCAAGGCCAACTTTGAGAGAAAAATCGCTAATGACACAAAAGACAATCATAAGGCCTTCTTTAGCTATGTTAGAAACCTGGGTGGAAACTCCCAGATATGCTCAGAATTAGTCCAAAATGATAAAAAATCACTGATCCCACAGACATTGCCAACATACTGGCAGACAGGTTCAGTGCAAATTTCTCCCTCCCTCCCCCAAAAGGAGAAATATCTATCCCACCAGAGTCTAGCCTCCCAAACATCTCAGATGCCCAGGTGAGAGCTGCTCTCTCTAAAGAAAAAAAACAGCATCAATGGGACCGGACGGTGTCCCCGGCTGTGTGCTACACAAACTCAATGAGGAACTAAACCCACACATAAGGCTGCTGTTTAATCTTAGCCTTACTACAGGATACGTGCCCAAAGAATGGCGTCGGCAACTGTGGTCCCACTCCACAAAGGCGGTGCTTCTACGGACCCTGGAAATTACCGCCCCATAAGCTTGACGAGCCTTGTCTGCAAAGCTATGGAGAGGATCATAATGGAACTCATAAATAAAGACATTGGGGACCTACAGACACTGGATCCTACCCAATTTGGCTTTGTCAAGGGCAGATCCTGCCTCTTGAACTTGGTCGACTTTTTTGAAACAGTCACTAAGGCCATTGATGAGGGTAAGGCAGTTCACACAGCCTACCTTGACCTAGCAAAAGCGTTCGACACAATACCCCACTCGGGCATCATAGAAAAGCTCACCAGCTTAGATGTAAACCCATATGTCACAAGATGGGTTGCAAACTGGCTCAAGGACAGAACACATAGGGTTAGAGTTGCTGGTGCCATGTCAGACTCTAAGCTGGTCAAGAGCGGTGTCCCACAGGGCTCAGTCCTGGGCCCCCTCTTGTTCGGATTTATTTTTCTGAAGTGCAGGCAAACATAGGGGGATTGTGGCTGACAAAATTTGTAGATGACTGCAAACTGGGCACCATAATTGACACTCCATCAGACACAGACATCCTCCAGAGAGGTCTCATAGAAATGGATAACTGGTGCCAGAGCCATGGCCTTAAGCTAAATGCCAAAAAATGTATAGTCATACCCTTTGGGAAAAACAAGGTAACCCCTAATTACCACATAGGTGGTAATCCATTAAACACGGAAGAAGTTATCAGGGACCTGGGGACCCAAGTTGACAGTAACCTCTCTTTTGACACTCACATTGCCAAAGTGGTTAGGAAGACCTTCTACACTGCCCACCTGATCATGAAGGGATTCACATCCAGATCAGGAGAGGTCATTGTACCCCTGTACTCTTCACTTATCAGACCAATGATTGAGTACAACGCCCCATTCGGAATGTACCTTACCTGACACCTGCAGCAGTTGGAAAGACCCCAAAAGTTCCTCACCAAAAGGATAAAGGGGCTCAAACATATGTCATATGATGCCCGACTGAAGAAACTCCAGCTCTATTCAGTCACATACCGTCTGCTCAGAGGTGATCTGTGCCTGACATACAAGGCCATGTCCAACCCGGAATTAATGGACATGCTCCACCTCAAAAAATCTAAATCCACCAGAGCCACGAGAGCAAGAGACTTAAACCTCAACACGGATATAAATAGGACGTGCTGGAGAGACAGATTCATCACCCAGAGACTCCCTACACTATGGAACAGAATCCCAGTCCATGTGAGGCAGAGCCCCTCACTGATTCTGTTCAAGAGAAATCTTGACGAGTGGATGGGAGATCATAGGTTTACCCCGGGAATCATCTCTGTGTCACTGCTGGACAGAGGCACAGCAAACTAATGGATATAGTATTCTCATCCTAAGGGGTGGTGAAAGCCACACACACTCTGGCTGGGCTTATAAATGCCCTAGGGCAGATAGCCTAGTATGAACCTATGAACCTATGAACCTATGAACAAACTTTATTTTGAACCTTGTGTTTTATTATTGTTATGTATCACAATGGTTTCATATTAACATGTTCTGTTGAATTACCCATTCTGTTGGCCATATGCCAAAATGGTTACTGACATCCTGTTAATATAGTGACTGTTCTGATATTCATTGTTGTGTTTCACATAAAATGCATTGAAATGTAATGGTGTTATTTTCAATGTTCTGGCATGCTGTTATTACTAACAATGGTTTTGTTCAGAACTAACCGAAATGTATTGCTTCACCTCCATAATCACCGCATGTCAGGGTAGGATGGTTCCAGCTAATCTGCCTACCCTACCTCAGCTGGCCGTGGCACTGGGTACCAGCTATCCTGGGACCCAAGCCAGTGGTGCTCCCTCTGCTGGCCCTGCACTACCTTTGGGTGGGACAAATTCAAAGGATAGGGCCCATCCCTCCCTGGGAGTGGAGGCAGAGGGGTGGTAATCACCCAGGATTGACTACCGGCCATGGTGTGCAGGATTCTACATAGGAATTAGGAACAATGCCTGCGCTAGCTCGAGGGCAGACTCGACAACTTGGTGCAGCTGGCTGGCCATGGCACCCAGCCTCCAGCACAGCCACCTTCAGGGACAGTGAAAGAGCAGTTTGAACTGCCCATATGTGGGGACCTCAGACATGCTGCTACCATCTGGGATGCACTTGCTCCTTGGTTTCTACAACACCCTCCCCATCCAAGGTGTTTACCCCCCTCATGTGTCATACACTGCCCCTGTCCGCTGTCTTGTCTGTCTTGGCTGTCTGTAAATGCATTCTCTCCTACACATCTTACCTCCCCACATGTTACCTCTATCCTTTCCCCAACATACCACTCTCACCTTATTAAAAAAAATGGGTACCTGTCCCACAAAAAATATTGCCACATACATAGCTCTCCATTTCTAACGTGTGTCCACTGGACACAATGTCTTTGGCCCAATTGGCCTGACAACACATTTATGTTGTCTTCATCTGTCTCTCTGGGGTTTGAGAATCCAAATTCATCCTCAAAATATGTCAAAATGCACAGTTGTTGCAGTACAAGAAATGGAAAGCTATGGTCCTTCCTTGCACCCATCCTGCACATTCCTACATGCCTTTCACTATGTTTTTCACCATTTGCCCCATTTTACCACTGTCATATCACCCCCTTTTTCTTTTCTTTTTAATTTTTTAGCATGGCACGCCACAGAAAAATCGCACAGACCCACTTAAATGTACTTTAAACTGCCTTCATTTTTATTTATTTATTTTATTTATTTATTTTGCATTTGTTAACCGGGTTAGTCTGACTGAGCTTTTGGCTCATTTTCAGCAGAGACCCAGGGAGAAAAGCTCCTCAGTGAATAGAATTTAACAAAAATCAGTTACAGTCAGCAAAAGATTATGAAGAGGTTACAATAACATATTAAATGAATTATCCTATTTGTTTCTCACAGTGTTTTAGGCTCATGTATAAATCGACCTTTCCTTCCATGATCCAAATCTGGGATCCTTTCAACTATAGTCTACTGCACTAACCCACTAGGCCACACATATCTCAATTAAACCTGGTCTTTTCAGGAAAACATAGTGATTGCTACTGACAGACTGCAATTGAATCTAATAGGAGAAAAGGGAGTGCACCTTGGACTTTGATGCAAAAATACACCAGTAGACAGCCAAATAAATAATAATGTCAGTATGTTTGGCCTGGGATATCAGGAAAATGTTCCATTTTATCTACAACATCTTTAAATACACCTGCTAAGGCATCAATGACACAGTGCATATGTTCAACTGGGAATCTGCTACAGAAGAACTGCCTGTGAAAGCCATGCACGTACCAATGGATGCAGAAAACATGTGTCACAGTTGTATGTATGCACATATATCTGGCAAATACACCTTCGACAGCACTGACTCAACAGCTCACTCTGTTAAATGCCTTGACTAAAGAATATTTTTTCACACACAGTCCTGGGTTTGAATCCAGTGTGTTGCACTTCAATTACATTTTTGTGGACACAGCAAGTAAGGACTGACTTATGTAATATTAATCTCCATAGGTTATTACTACTGTATTATCAGCTACCCAGTTTTGCAAGTCACAGGCCTGCAGGTAGGGACACACTTCACATATTCATATAGCCTAACTATAGCTTGCTTACTACTCTGCTATTGGCACTGTTGCATAATAGATATACCTTAAGCACATACCTCAATTGGACTGTAACTGGAACTCTTACCCTGACTCTCCTGTACCGACAGGGCTGACACAGCTGCCACAGTTACATGTACAGCTTACTGCCCTCCAAAGTGTTCACTCCCCCCCCACATTGTGTCCTAGGATGCAGAAGCAGCTTCAGACTGGAGCATACATGACTGTATGTTAGGTTAGCTGCTACAGACTGGCCATACCTCCCAACTCCCTATAACAAGGGATCCTGACACAACCATACATAAAGGGGGAGCAAAGTCCCAGAGATAGGTACATGTTACACAGGTTGCATCTACAAAAATAGTAGGTGGATAGAATAATGGCTACTGCATTACCATGTACATTCTGATGGTTATGAAGTGTGACACTCATGTCTCTCACCCCTTCTAACCTCAAAACACAATGTTTGCCAGTGACCTGCCAGATGACCACACTGTCATGGGACACTGAGAAAACATATGAGACAAAACTGTGGGACATAGTTCATACATCTCTACAGTGGACAGTATTTGTACTTACCCTCTGCAATGCTGTAGTCTCCATACCACAGTAATGTCCATCTCAAAAACTAAGAAAGGGGCCAAGGCCTACATGAAAGCCTTATATATTGCACTTTGGTGCCAAGTCATTGGCTAATGATAGTGCAATTCAGCTGTTTTGGATCCACTTAGCAAGTCTGAGCCACAGATTGTTGTACAGGCAATTACCTGTTAATGAACATCACCTACAAAAGGCAAGTAGCTGTTAACTGTTTATGAGGAACAGGTCTGTACATGGTTTTACTCACACAGACAGCATTTGCAGAGGAACCCTTCAATAAAAGGAATACATCACTCCACCAGGTATGTACTACATTTCAAAAAATCACTCTGACATGCCTGTAAAGGATCTGTACATGGCCAAACTCCACTCAGCTCAAAAGAACCACAAAGGCCAGCACAATTAGTCAGCATTTTATATATATATATATATATATATATATATATATATATATATATATATATATATACATTTAATCAAAAATAGACAAAAAAGAAACAAACAGAGTGGTTTCGGCTAACAAGCCTTCATCAGTGCTTTTTGAATAAGCACTGATAAAGGCTTGTTAGCTGAAACTGGTTTGTTTGTTTCTTTATGTACTACATTTCCCCATAAAAATGGATGCAGATGGTAGGATAGAGGTATGGGGAATAGGGATTAAAACAGTAGGTTTGTATTAGCCCTATGATACTGACATGTCAGTGATACTCTGCTGTTCAACACCTACAGGCATGCCTCTCAATTGTCCATGCTTGACTCACCTCTCTGCTCTATCCCTGTCCATCCTGCCTACAACAGTCAGCTGTTATAGTAAATAAGTGGACTTTACCTAAGACATAGTGACACTAAGAAAGGGTGTAAACTCCTGTAACATCAACCTATGGACTGTAATATACTGCCTCTCTGTCTGTGGATGTCGCACATAATTATTACTAACATTATAAAGGCATCCCTGAATGTCCCTAATGTACTCTGGCTATGTCCCTGTTTTATGGACATTCATCTTTGGTTGACAGCTATGCCTAACATACCTAACAACCTCCTACAGTAAGAAACCTGGACAGAGACATATGTAATGGGGGACCGAGGGCCTATACCCAGTGGCAGATAATACATATGGGCCATACAAAGTAAGAATGTGATTAGAGTAACAGATATTACTGCAGCATAAGTGTTGTCAGAGGGGTCTGATAGGTGACAGCTAGATTCTGTGTCAGTTTTCTGACAGCAACCATCAATCAGTGGACAACCATTTGTCAGACATGCACAAGTTTGTGCAAGATGGACCATGGCAATGAGACAAACAAGATGACATTCTGCAAATATCTGCATAGTTGAGACGTATGATGCCAATAGGGAACATGCACAATAGCAGGTTTGCATAGCTGCCTGTAATTGTGGCACACTGGTATGGCTGGACTGTCCCCATATAGTTGTTGAAATAGCACACTGCTATTTGTCTGACATCTGACAGTGGCTGTGTCACATATTAGTGGGGATTTGAGCATAGTAGACACACCACTGCACACTGCAATGATGCCTGTAGTGACATACAGCAGAATCTGTCCCAGCACACAGGGACATTACCCAGTATTGCTACTATCTTGATGACAGCCACACATGTACTCCGTCGCTAAAGTGTAGAGTATGACATGTGAGGAAGCAGTAGATAGTGCAGGCCATTATGGGTGTGTAGGATGTATACATAGTGGACATCCGCATATCTGGTCCTGTAATGTGTTCTCTTGTTGTCTTGCAGGAATGATGCACTGATGGAGACATCCTGCATTTTCATCTGTGGAAAATGATGCTATAGCGGATGCCCTCAGACTCAACCATCACATCCTGCTCTCAAGAGGTTGCCACAATCATAAACAGTAGGCAGCATTGTGGGCCAACCTTGGGAGGGCTATTAATGATACTGTCCAACAGGACCTATAAGCAGGTTCAACACCAGGCCACAGACATGGTCAATGCTGCACATCAAAGGGAAGCTGCTGCTGCCAGGGATTGTGCTTCCATTGGTGGAGGACTTGCAACAGAAAAACCACTGTCAGCCACAGAAGAATTCCTGGCATACCTAGGATCACTCCACAGCTCCCAGACAACCATCACACCATACATCCTAGAGGTGGGTGCCACAGCGTCCACATCAGAGGAGTGTCCAGGTAAGCTGACTGTGTTCACCAATATAATACATTTTCAGTCAATGTGACAGGCTCTACAGATGGGTGCATGGGTGTCAGATATATCTGCATTGGAGGGGGTTTTGCTTTTCAACACAGTTGTGCGCACATACTCTGAATGTCAGCAATATAGCCAGTATCACATTAGCTACTGTACATGTGGATATACACACATATTACCTTGTAACACTGCAACATTTTGTGTTGTTGACAATACCTCTCCCTCGCCTTTCCACAGGTATGTCAGGAATGGCCAGAGTTCACGATCCTGTACCTGGTAAATGTGATACTGCTGTTTTGCCAGATCATTTAAAGCCTATGAATGCTAAGGACTGGTGTGTATCTGCACAGACATTAACATGTTTGCACTTATAGTTATGACCAAGTACGCAGCTAGCTATACATGAGGTGAATGCACCAAGATACCCATTAAAACACAATAGGGTGATGGTACATACCTGAGGCAGTGGTACTACAACTGGCATAGCATTGTCAAAATAGATGTACTGGGTTTTATGTGTACTTCTGTCACATACACTGTCATATTGCATACCTCACAGTTGTATTGAAGTGGCAACATTACCCGGATGTAGGTGGCATACATGTTATACAGGTCCTTAGTTGTCTGTTTATGTTGTTGTGGGTGTGTGTGTTGTGCATGGGATCAGAGATGAGAAGATGTGGGACATGTAATGAAGTTGTGGACAATCATCTGTTTGGATTACCATACATAATAGTGCAGGTGGTAATGTACTCCCAGAGGCTGACATCCCTCTTCTGCCCCCATTATCCTCACGCACAGTCAGTATGCTCACACATACCCTGTCACCAGAGACCACAGATATTGGACAGTCAGAGGGTGGTGACATAGTACAGGACAGTGTGAGAACTATGGCATTAGTGAGTGTAGATACTGGCCATAGTCAGAGAGATGGTGAAGTCCCAAACAGGCAGATTGACAGGGGTGCTCAGAGGAGGGCTGCTGCCCATCCACTTCCTGTTGCAGGTGTCACATTATGGGTCACTCTCTGCATGTTTTGTCCTGTCATAGAGGCACAGGCATGAGCAGAATGCAACACCAGATGGATACGTAGGGTAATGGATGCAGCAGAGTCTGACATTTGTGACTGCCTCCACCGCATTGGTGATGCCATGGAACATTTCACTGATGTAGCGGACAGATGGTGGGCACAGATTGTGTCTGTCTTTGAGTACACATTGTCTATGCTGGAACATGTGGTTGAGGTTGGGCATTGGATAAGTGAACATAGCCCAGTAACACCATCTGCTGGCAGTCCACATGGCCGTGCACACTCACATTCCCATAGTGGCAGCACTTCCAGTACTACAGATGAAGGTGTACTGTTCACAACACAACATGGCAGGCCATGGGCATGTGGTACTGGGTGGTACTGTGGGGAACACAGGCCTAGTAGACACTAATCACTGTCAGGTACTAGCACTGCATCTGACCTTGGGCATGGTACTGTCAGTACTACTCGTGGAAAAGCCAGTTCCCATGTCCATGACTGGAGACGGTGAACTGTCCACTCTACCATGTATGGTCCACAGCTGTCAACTATACACATATGTAGGGCTAGCACTGAGCTTGACTGTTTACAAGTGCATATTCCAACACTGCTAATACATGCAGGTTACCTACAGACACACACAGCATCTCTCCATGGCCCATGCTACCAGCACCCCTGCCTGACCTATACACATGCTGTCAACTGTTTGGCACAGCCTAGGCATCCATCTTGTGCATGTGATGATACCTGTGCCACATCACTGCCATTCATGCCATCGATATAGCGACCTGCATATATGTGTCTGATGCACAGGGTGACTATATAACTTTACATGTGTTTGTGTAGTGCAGTAATGTTATGCCATGGCAGTTGTTGTGAGCCACAACAGGTACTGTATGCTGGCATGTGTTAGGTCTACACATCAAACATTGTGTATCTTTGTTGCCTGATGGTACACTGGCAGTAGTATGGTAGAATGACAGGTGTGTCATAGAACTGTGTATGTTTTTGTTCCAGGAGTCTGAGCGGTGCAACTATGGACACATGGTGGAAATACAGTGGCACAGAATGGCAAGGTAGCACAGCAGATATATGATGTTATCAAGGTGAGCCAGTATATATGCATGGCTCCCTAGGAGCATGTGTAGAACATTGTGACAAGGACAATGTGGACAATCAGTGTCATCATGTTTTTATACCCCGTGACACACTCTACTACCCTTGATACATGTCACCTGGGTAGTTTGCACATACAAACTGGAGATGTTGGTGGGCATCTATTATGCTTATGTAGAGGAGGGCAATTTAGGGCCAGTGGCTAAACAAAGGGCCATAAAATGCATAAAAATGTACATGGGTAGGCCACATGGGCATGTTTCTACTGCTGTCAGGGAACATATTTATACACACCCACACACAAGTTGGATGCTGTGAGATTAGAACACCTACCTATCTAGTACTAGATATTATAGCACACAATACTTATCCCATGTGTCACACTGCTGATCTGCTAATACACTATCAGCCAGTGTCTTAAGGTAGATGACATCAGCAGACCTTGTAATGGAGATTAATGTTGAGGCCAGCAGCTAGTCAATGGGCATAAAATGCATAACCATTATACAGAGATAACCCATAGGGGCTTGTCTGATGCACTGCATGGGGATATATTTACACACACTCATTGGATGCTGTGAGAAGTGAACCCCTTCTTATCTAGTATTGAACACTATAGCTCGCAATGCTTATCGCCTGCACCATACTGTTTATCTGATAACACATTGTCAGGCAGTGCCCTTGAGGAATGATGACATCAGCAGACCTCATAAAAGAGAGAATTTAGAGTCCAGCAGGCAGTCACAGGACCATCAAATTCAAACCATTGCATGGAGACACGCCGTATGGGAATGCCCATAGTCTTGTAAGAGGACATTATGATACACATACAGAGTTGGAGGACATGAGATTAGAACTCCTATTTATCCAGTATTTCACACTACAGCTCACAGTACCTATTGCATGCACCACAGTTTATATCCACTGCATTTGTTGCTGCAGGAACAGTACTTGTGAAGTATGCA
Organism: Protopterus annectens; assembly: GCF_019279795.1. Taxonomy (NCBI): domain Eukaryota; kingdom Metazoa; phylum Chordata; order Ceratodontiformes; family Protopteridae; genus Protopterus; species Protopterus annectens. The sequence continues at coordinate 1,422,962,191 of NC_056746.1, read as the reverse complement.
AAGTGGCATTGTGTTAGACAGCATGTGTGACCTGCAGAGTGATACTGCTTGGTACCATTATTGTATCTTGTGTCCTAGGTGTGAGATACCTGGTAATGTCCCTGCTATGTGTGCATACTTACCATTCTGGATGCTCTCCCCCCAAAAAAGGAAGCCAATCTGGTGGTCTCCTGCCATTAATAAACTATACAACAGAAGGAAAAAAATGTTTCAGAAAAAGGTGAAGTCCCAAGTCTGGAAAAAACTCACTTATTAGCCTCAACAAAAAGTTGAGATCCCTCATCAAAAGCTCTAAGGCCAGCTATGAAGGCAGAATTGTGGCAGGCACTAAAAACAACCACAAAGCCTTCTATAGTTATATCAAGAATCTCCACGGCAATGCCCAAGTTTGCTCTGAGTTACTGCACAATGGTACCTCCTATACTGAGCCAAGAAATATTGCCAACACACTGGCTGACAGATTTAGTGCCAATTTTACCCCTCTTTCCCCTCCAAAGGACCAATCACAATACCAGAGGAATGCCAGGCACCCAGCACTACTGCAGCACAGGTTAAAGCTGCATTGTCCAAGGCCAAAAATACAGCTTCCATGGGACCCAACAATATCCCTGGATGTATTCAACATGAACTACAAAATGAACTGGCACCACATCTGTGTGCCCTGTTCAGTCACAGCCTCACCTTAGACTTTGTCCCTGCCAAATGGTGCACTGATACAGTCATCCCTCTCCATAAAATGGGAGCCACTACAGACCCTGGGTATTATTGCCCAATTAGCCCAAGTATCTGATATGTAAGGCTATGGAGCGGATCATCATGGACCTAATTAACAAGGATATAGGGAATCTTCAAACTGTAGATCCCATGCAATTTGGTTTTGTGAAAGGTATCTCATGCCTGCTCAACCTGGTTGATTTCTTTGAGTCAGTTACCAGAGCTGTGGATGAGGGCAAGGCAGTTCATGCAGCCTACCTCGATCTGGCCAAGGACTTTGATACCATTCCCCACTCAGGAATTATTGACAAACTCACCAAACTAGGTATCAACCCCTATCTCACTAGTTGAGTTGCAAATTGGCTCACAGATAGAACCCACAGTTTGAAAGTAGAGGACTCCAAGTCAGACTGCCAATCAGTCAGGAGAGGAGTCCCACAGGGATCGGTCCTGGGTCCTCTCCTGTTTGGCATCTACTTCACAGAAGTCCAGGTCAACACAGAGGGTGTCTGAGTGCCCAAGTTCACAGACAACAGCAAGCTGGAAGCCACTATTAACTCTCTAAGTGATGTAGACATCCTACAGAAAGGTCTAACTGAGACCAATGACTAGTGTCAAAACCATGGCCTTATGCTTAATGCCAAAAAATGTATTGTCATCCCCTTTGTGAAAAACTCAGTTCCCACTAATTATGCATTGATGAGAGCCTGAAAGGATTATAAGACGTCTGGGGACACAGGTTGGTAGCAACCTCTCCTTCGACCACCAAATTGCTACTGTGGTCAGAAAGTCTTTCTATGTGGCACATCTCATTACCAAGGATTTTGCATCCAGGAAGAAAGAGGTCATCATCTCTCTCTACTCTTCCCTCATTAGGCCAATCATTGAATATAATGCCCCATTTGGCATGTACCTCACTAGACACATGCAACAGCTAGAAAGGCCACAAAAGTACCTCATGAAGAGGATCCTAGTCGTTAAACTCATATCCTACATGGACAGAGTCAAAAAAAACTCCAGCTATTCTCTGTCTCATATTGTCTACTAAGAGGTGATCTCTGCTTGACTTACAAAGCCATGTCTGACCCAGCTCTGTTAGAATTGCTACATCTAAAGAAATCCCAATCCCTCCACACCACATGCTCCAGAGACCTCAACCTCATTACCACAATCAACAGGACATGCTGAAGGGACAGGTTCATAACCCAGAGACTGGCCATGCCCTGGAAAAGACTTCCCACACATGTCAATCAGAGCACCTCACTAGTCCTCTTCAAGAGAAATCTTGATGAGTAGATGGAAAATAGAAAGTTCACCCTGGGGATCACTCCAGTGGCTCTACCTGATAGACGCACTGGGAACTAACATCAGGTGGCATGATGCCAGGGCACTTCTATGGGCAAGGCTTGTAAAGGCTCTAGGGCCAATAGCCTAGTATACACCTATGAACCTATGAACCTATTTATGGCTGTTTGCAGTCTGATAGGCAGACATGTGGCCAGGAACAATATGGCCTGTCCAAAGAATGCATTGAATCACTGTACATCACACCACCTGCTTACCTATGTCTGTCTGGAGGGTGACTACCTGCAGGGTCAGGGGTCTGTGGGTGAATGGATTATGTACTGTTGCAGCTTAGGTCTGGTACCATCAGACAGTTGTTGTGATGTGTATCTGCAGATAACCCCAGCAGTTAGGGGCATGTGGGAACATACATACATCCCTCCCCTTATCTATATCACTGGTGTATAACAGGATTTTCTACTGTTATTCTATCCATGTTCTATGTTTGTAGGAGCAATTATTTAAAACCTGTACAAAGTTGTGGTCCTTGGTCTCACCTTTATTCACTGTATTTCAACAGATTTCCTGCTGTCAGAGGTTGAGAGGTATGATGTACCTGGGGCACATAGTAAAACACCACACACAGGGTGACAGTCTGTATACCTTTCCCTGTACATGTTTTTGCAGAATGTCCAACATTTTGCCCTATATCTATGCCATGTTCCTCATACATTTGTGGTATCCTGGTGCTATACTGTACATCATTCACTGACTTGTACCTACTGACACATTTAACTGATGGCCTCTACATCCTGCAGCTAATCTGACATGTTTTAGCCTGCTGGTAAACTAACCACCTGCTTGGTTGCTCACAGCGTGTACGTTTGGCCCTTTATGCCCTCAGTCACTCTGTCTTTGTTCAGCTTTCTTTCAGTAACAGATTGAGGGGCTCTGACAGTCTGTGGGACTACCACCATATGTGTACCTCACATGCAAAAGATGGATGCTGCCAGATTTGAACCATCAACACCATCAGATATGCTGCTGTTCCTGGACCACTGAGCTACACTGGCCACCAGACAGAGAGGTTTCATCCCTCACACTATCAACAGGATAGAGGAGTTTTCTGGTCTGCTGGTATATCATTGCAGACTTACTGTTACAGCAGTTGTATGGAAACACTGATGTGTTTGGGGTGGGGATGACCAGTCTGTGCTCTGTTGGCATAGACAGTCATGCGACTGTCCTGTGACACCACTGTTTCGCATCTCCCAGGAGTACTGTTTTGGGGTTTTCAGACAGGTGGCCTAGTGGCTAATATGGGGCACATACTAGTGAACAGAGTACCTGTTGTCCCACATGTCTGTTAGATCTGTACAAGTATCCCAGTATCCCATTATAGATCTGTGCATATAGCCCAGTAGCACACTATATATAGCCCACTATATTCCCTTGCATATATGTGGCAGGTCCATACATATGCTACAATATTATAGTACCCCTTACAAGTGATGTACAGGAGAGTGACTTACATTCTAAATGCAGTGGTTGACAAACCTGTAGTTCGGGGCTGCCTCTGTCTGATGCAGGCAGTCTACAACCAATACATGGTGAGGTACATGTTGTATGGCCTGGCTGGCATCATGTTTACTGATATGCAAGTGAGTCGGAGTATGGTGTCAGTCCCTAGGGCCCTAGGTTGTCAGTGTATGTGCTATGTGTTGTCTCTTGGCCAAGGCCAGGGCATAGTGGGTATGTATACGTCTGCCTTCAGTGACAGCCTCAGGAGCTTCCTCCTCCAAGTCCCCCTGTGGGTTTGGCTGTGGTGACCTAAGCATTGATGGTGGCCTGTGTATCCCTTCCCTTTCCTTATCCTGCTGCAGCTGTTTCCACAAGATCATATTGTGTAGCATGGCACATACAGTGAACATCTGTGCACACATGGCTAGAGAGTACTGCAAGGCTCCACCAGATATAGTGAGGCATCAGAACCATGACGTCAACAGCCCAAACACATGCTCTATGATGCTCCTGGTTTGTACGTGTACCTCATTATGGCATTCTTCATGGGTGGGTGTGCATTTCTGATGGGTGTCATCATCCACAGTTCCAGTGCATAGCCAGCATCCCCAAGTAAATGGCTGTCCGAGATGTCCCCCCTAGCAAACATCTGGTACAGCTGTGATGCATGCCAGATATGGGAGTTGTGATATCTGCCAAGGCTACCAGCACACACATTCATGATAATGCCCTGGGAATTTGCACATGAACCGCCAGTTGATGGAGTGATACCCCTTGTGGTTGATATAGATTCTACCCTCTTCAACGGCTGGTGCCTTGATGTGTACATGAGTGCAATCTATGGCTCCAAGTACTTCAGGTATTGTGCTACATGGTAGGAGAGTTGCATACTGCTGGCCCACTCCTCATGGGTGTGGGGAAGATAAATGTGACTGGCTTTTGGTAGCATGGCATCCAAGAATTGGTTGAGGATCCTGGAAGCAGATGCCTGTGAGCCCCCATCATGTCCCCAGCTGGTCTTTGGAAAGTACCTGAAGATAGTATCCAAGTGGATACACATACCATTGTTTCCACTGGGATGGGTTCCCCTCTGATGGCTATGGGTCTGAGTTGAGGGCGGCAGAGCTCACTTAGTTGTTGTAGTATGTCCCTGTCCACCCTGTAGTGCTCTACAATCTCCAGCTTATGTAGCTCCTGGTTCATTACCCTGGGCCAAAACACTCTTCTTCTTCTCAGTCTACAGCTGTAGACAGCATCAGCACCAGCTGCATTGACCTCGGCATCTAGCACATACATATGTAGCAGACCCGCAGCAGCCCCTGGCATTCTGTAGGTTAAAATTCCCAAGTCTGTACTCCAGTGGTGCAGAGTATGGGGAACAATCAGATTGTAGGGTGTATACATACCTTATAGTGCTCTGCTGTAGGTGTACTCTGTGTGTAATTGGGTAGCTATGATGCATTCCTCCTGCCAAGTACATCATTAATGGGTTTAATGGCCCTTGTTTAAGTGTAACAGGGCTCATCAGTATTTCATACATCTATGGCTTTTTCGGGCAATTTTTTTGACAGTCTTCCTCGCTGAGCACTGTGGTGCACTGCACAAACACGTGCCACAGAGGTAAACAAGTCTTAGCAGTGAGCAATTTTGTCTCCATGGAAGACATGCTCAGCATGACTACATGCCATGAAAACAAGCTCAAACACGCTCATACCCGCTGAAACACGCTCCCCTAAGGTAAAGGTAAACAAAGCTTAGCAGTCACTGGACACACCCCCCCTGCTAGGCAGAGCATTGAGCCATACAAACAGGCACTGCTGAGCTCCAATAAGCTTAAAAGTTTGCGGACACACCCCCTTCTGATGTCAGTTACCTCTTCTGTGGACATCAGCACAATTCTGGGCCTACATGGATGGGATCTGTGGACACAGATACCCATTTCTGCTATTCAGTAAACCTAGCTCATTTGCATACAGATCTGTGCACAGTACCTGGTAATTATACAGATTCAGGCCCTGCCTCATTAGCAACCACAGCAGTCCCACATTGTACATTCCCCCACAGGGTCCTGTAATGCATTACTATTACATACTCACAAATTCTGTTTTTTACAATATTATTTTTCCCCATAACAGCATGTTTGTAGCACACTGAGCAAACATACCCATGGTATTAAAAAAATATATATTTTACATTATTTTCAATATAGTATTCGACACACAGTGCATTCTTTTGAAAATATCTGTGTCCTCTAAACTATCTCTGACACTGCAACTCAACTTTTACAGCTCCTGGTGTCATTTTACCTTCCTGTACACAGACTTTTTCCATATACATTATGAACACCAACACGGGTTCTGCATGACTCCCTATCTGCTTGCAGGATCACCCTACCTGCCTCATTTGCATGCATTTCACCTGCTTATGATGTGCTTTGCATGCCATGGACACTTCCTTTTTGGCACGCTTGTGCACGCCCCTTGGCTCCCTTTACTGGCTCGCACATCTTTTTACTTTCGTATAAGCACCGTGCCACTATGCCTACGTGGAAAATAGGTTTGTGTAGGCTTTATTATATTCCCCCTACAGTATTTATAATATACATACTTGGACATCTATGATACTTTAGCTAATTATATCCACTGTTATGATCCTATTTTGCAGATACAACATTTATAGCATATATAAAATACTTCAGTTATTTATACTCAGTGCCTCGATCTTACTTTTCTAGTTTTAGCATTTACAGTACACATAAAATGCTTCCATTGTAATTATGCAGTGCTATAATCTTATTTTTTACATATATGTAATTTATATCACACATAAAATGCTTAACTTATTCATATCCAGCCCTGTACTTCTAGTTTATGTGGGAACAATAAATTTGTACTAAATATATATTACTTTTATGTAGTGTTTTAGATCCCTAGTTGCATCTCCAGCAGATAGACTTTGCAGTTTTTCTCTCATACAATAATGTACCTGTTAGTGGTCTATCTATCTATGCAGGGTTCCAGGCCTGAAGTTATGAGACACACATTTTGTAGGCATATGGTAATCATTCCTGCTGCCTAGCCTGTCTATTTTTTCTTTCTTGACAAGCTACAGATCTTAACCAAGAACTGTTTTTCACATAGCACAGCATACCTCTCAACCTCTTTGTGCAAGAAATCTGGACAAAGCCATAAATAATGCGGGGAACAAAGGTCTAAAAATAAGGAAAATTGTTAAATATTGCTCTTACAAACTTAAAAAGTTCCGAGAATAACATGTCTTGTATTAGCATGCATTTTCTTAAGGGTATGAAGTCTGAAATGCAAATGTCTGTCATTATTTTCTGACCTCAGTCTACAATAATTTGCCAGTGATTTACCAGGAAAACAAAATTTATGAAAAACAGACCAAAAATTTGAGGTAAAAATCTAGACATTCTTCAAAAATCTGTACAGTTGAGACATATGTGGCACACTGATCTTCTTATGTCATTTTTTTAAAATTTTTATTTTATTTTACATTTGATAACCAGGAAAGTCCGACTGGACACAGGTCCATTTTCAACAGAGGCCCAGGGAAAAAGCTTCAAATACAGTACAGTACATAAGTGAGGATTTGAGCTTACATCTAAGAATACATTTCAGCATGCAATATGCAGATATTAACTTGTTGCAAGGAATATATATACAGTATATTACAAGACAACATTTCAGCATGTAATAGTCAGAGGTTAACCATTTCTTGTTGTAAGGAATATATGCAGTACATTATAAGATTAAAAGTAGTACGATAATTGAGAAAAAAGTACAAAAGTCATGCATTCTTGAATTCTTTCAATGTCTTTGATGTTGTTGCCTATTTGAAAAAGTTGTTCCAACCTTTAAAAACCCTTTCCTTAAAAAATACTTCTTCATTTCAGCCTCTCAACTTGTATCTTCAGATTGTGTCTTCTTGTTTTCCTGTGTCTGTTTTATGAGACTACGCCAATCTAGACTTTTTATATTTCTTTAAGGTACGTATATGCATCAGTTATATATATTTCTTTAATACTGTATACTTTAATCTTTAGTAGCTGCCCTTTATACATCTTGAGCTGAAGCCCAGGCATCATTTTTGTTGTCATTTAATTTACTGCCTCTAGTCTTTTTCCGTCTTGGTAATAAATGTGGTCTCCAGAATTGCACTCCTTGCACCTGATGAGTATGCAGAACTGCATATGGTACTCCAGATGGAATCTTACCAGCAGTCTGTGATGAGGAATAATAACCTCTTATTGTCAACAGGTCATGCTGCTGCTGCCTCTGCTGGCCATTATTCCTCTTTCTTTCCTTAGTGCTTTATCACTATGCTCACTTACCGTTACATTACCTGATGTGAATACCCCCAAGACTCTACTTTTAATGCTGCTATGGTTTTCCCTGAACAGGCATATTCTAGCTGCAGATTATTGTTACCCATGATGCATTTTATACTGTATTTAAGATGCCATAATGTTGACATCCCTTCTTGATATGTAAGCTAAGTGCCTGCAATTGCTGCTGTGTTTATAGACCTACTTATCCATTTACACCATTTACATTGCTTATTCGCATACTTTTATAAATATATTTCTGCAGCTAAAGATAGAGATACCAATGTGCAGTTCTGTTCACATTTATTAGATAGCATGTTATCCTCTAAAATTACAGGTGTATTTCAGGTTGATAATTTTAAAAATGTGTCTATTATTACACTCCTAGGAAGTATTACAAATATAGCCATGTTGATGACGATCAACATCATAATGAAAATTATGATGAAAATGATGAAGTAGTTTTTGTTGCAGTTGAGATAGGCCGTTAAACAAATATCATTTTCTATTGAAATATGCAATCACCTCTTGTCCCACTGGTGCTTTTAAGTTCTACCACTATCATAACATTCTATTGCATCTAACCCCGATAGCAGACTTGAGACTCTAGTGAATATCTATATAATGATCTGATATTCTTGAGAGGTATTGAGAATGTTGTTTACTTTGTTATCTGCTGCAGCATGCATATGAAGACTACATCTAATAGACTGGATGCAAATGACTGGAAGACACCCACAGTATCACCCATAGGCCAGTGGACTCTTTACTGACCAGAATGTCATGTGCTCTAAAAACCAGATCACAGAGGGTAGGTTGAAGTGTGACCTCTGTATTATCTGTATGGGTTATGCCTGCATTATTCATATTATGGGGGTAATCCAATAAGCCCTACATGGAGTGATTCTTCATGTAGGATCGAACATGAAATCAGGAGGCCGAGTGATCCAGGAAACAAAGCTGGGGGCATGCACGAGCTTCCCAGCACTGTTCCAACATGGAGGTGATGGCGTAATACAAATCACCTCATTTGCTGGTGAAAACCATGCAAACGAGGTGAATTTGTGATCCAGAAAGCAGACAGGCATCCATGTAGGAGCTGTGTCTGCAGGAAAAATGTATGCAATTACTAACGTGTACAGGAAAATAAAAATGAAAAGGGGCTGTGACAACTCTAATAAAAGCATTTGGTAGGTGCAGTAAGCATGCCAATTGCCAAACTCTGGCCATTTACATGTAAAAGTGATGCAATTAATGAAAAATCAAAACAAATTTTAACACATATTTATTTTTATTTTATTTATTTGCAGTTTGATTACCGGGGAAGTCCACTGGGCCAAATTGACTCATTTTCCATGGAGGCCCGGGGAGAAAAGCTCCAAGATGCATTATACAATTTAGATACAACTTATAGTTAATATTAAAGATAATATTATGTAGAATAGTTACTCATAAATGCATTCAATATCAAGCATAGTTAACAAATTCATTAAGCTTGAAGGTAGGGATCATACAGATTCATCTGAGGAAAACAGATATGTGTTAGGTGTGGAAACAGTTTGCATACAAACCTTTTAAGAAAATGCAAATACGCTTTACATACACACATCAACAGTAGAATGCTATTTACAATATTTACAAGGTTGGGCTGTGTGAGGGTAGCTGTAGGAGTTGTTGAGAGCTTAGAGAGAAGCTATAGAAATTGTTGAGAGCTTAGATAGGTTCATAGGAAGATAACTATGAGAGTTGTAGAGCTTGGGAACCAGAGAGAGAACTCTCTTTGATTAGGTTGGGTGAAGGCAGGTACATTTCCATTTAGTGGACAGGTGTTTGAATAGTTGAGTTTTGAAGTTTTCTTAGTTTGGTATGCTTCTTAGTGTGAAGGGAAGGTAATTCCATTTTTTGCCTAGTGAGAAAGATAGGAGAAGTTGGCCAGCAGGACGTTTAGGTTTATGGATAGTAATTAAGTTCTGATTTTCAGATCTGAGAGCTCTGTTGGGTGTATAAGGGGGAAGGATGTTAGTTAGAGTGGGACATTTTGTTGGGTGAAATATGAGTCTATATGCAGTAGTGAGTTGTAGATAGTCTAGGTAGTTTGGCAGTTCAAGCCAATTCAGGGATTGTAGGGTTAGGCAGTAATGGGTGGTATTTTTAGATTTAGATGCAAATTTAGAGATTCTGTTGTAGCAGTTTTCTAGTTTACAGGTGATAGATGAGGACAGGTTGGTTAGGAGAGGGCTCCGTATAATAAGGAAGAAAGAAGATAAGTTGAGGCCAGAATTTGCCTGGTAGAGTTGGAGAGAAAACGATTATTCCAATCCCTCAGAGCCACACGCTCCAGGGATCTAAACCTTGTCATCACAATAAAGAAAACATGCTGGAGGGATAGGTTCCTGACCCAGAGACTCCCCAGACTCTGGAATAGATTGCCCATACATGTCAAGCAGAGTGCCTCTTTGGCCCTCTTCAAAAGGAACCTTGATGATTGGATGGGAGAAAGGAAATTCACCCCGGGGATCACGTCAGTCGCCCTGCTAGACAGGGGTCCAGGAAATTAAACAGTGTGGGAAGAAATAGCCAGGGAATTATTATGACTAGGCTTGTATAGGCCCTAGGGCTGATAGCCTAGTACCAACCTATGAACCTATGAACCTATACAACATACCTAGCTTTTGGTGTTTTTTTTTAATATTTTGTTGAATATGATTATCAGACTTGAGGTGTTCATCTACAGTAATGCAAAGTAGTTTGGCAGAGGGGACCACTTCTATAGGTGAGTTGGTTTGATTATAGACTTTGAAGTTGTTTTTATCTTTTTTTGTAGGAGAGGGTCTTTGTGGGAGGGAATAGTACAATCTTTGATTTATTTGCATTGAGAGAGAGGTGGTTTTGGCACATCCAGTTTTTAGTTGTTTAGAAGGCAGTTTGGGTTTTAGTCAGCAATCCAGAGAGGTTTGAGGCAGAGCAGACTAATGTTGAATTGTCTGCGTATTGGATGATTTTAGCATCAGGAATAGCAGTGTGAAAGTTATTGATGAAGATGTTAAAAACCATTGGCCCAAGGATGGATCCCTGTGGTACGCCAGTTGGGGTAGGTAGAAAGGAAGAGATGGAGTTCTTTCATTTGACTGCCTGTGATCTGTCTGACAGATAGCTGGAGAACCAGGATAAAGCATTATGTGAGAGATTAAGGTTTGAGAGATGACAGAGAAGGTGTTTGTGGGAAACAGTATCAAAGGCTTTAGACAGATTGAGTAAAATAGTAGAAACTAAGTGTCCTGAATCTCGGGCTTGATTGACAGCTTCTAGGAAAGAGAGTAGAGCAGTTATTGTGCTATGGCCTGGACGGAAGCCATGCTGGGTAGGAGTGAGAAAATTGTTTTGGGTCAGGAAAGGCATAATTTGGAGGTGGATGGATTTTTCTAGGATTTTGGAGATTGGTGAGAGCAAAGCAATGGGGTGAAAGTTTGAGATGCTGGTATTTTTGCCTCCTTTATGAAAAGGAAGAATATAAGCTGAGCGCCAGAGTTTGGGGACGTATGATTCTTTTATGGATCGTTTAATGATGATGCTGATTGGGAGAGCAATGCCATCAGCAGCACATTTTAGGAAGGAAGAGGGAATATTGTCGGGAGTGTTAGAGCAAGGTTTAAGTTTGGACAAAAGTTTTTTTTATAAAGTTAGTGGAGATGGGTTTGAGTTCAAACAGATAAGGTGAGTTAGAAGGGGGAGAGTGTAGAACAGTTGGGTTATTATTGGGAAATGTCTTGGTGAGGGCAGTAATAGTTTCTATGAAAAATGATTTAAATTCAGAGCCTAGTTCGAGGTCAAATTTACTTGGGTCAGGACAGGGATTATTCTTGGAGCCTGGATTGAGGAGTGAGTTTATTGTGTTCCAGAATTTTTTTTGGGGGGGGTTATAGTTATTGGACTGAAGTTTGACATAGTAGGATTTTTTTGTCTTTAGTGATTAGTCATTTTGAATGGTTGTGGAGCTGTTTATATTGGAGCAAGGTATTGGCCAGTTTATTGTTTTGGTAAAGCTTCCATAGATTGTCTCTGTAGTGCATAATCTGTATTGTCACTTTGGATAGCCAAGGAACAGCTTTAGTTTTTATCCTTTTGTTTCTTATTGGGGTTAGTGAGTTTAAAGTATCAAGGGTTGGGAGGGTGGCCTAATGGTTAAGGTGTTTGCCTTACAAACACAAGGTGCAGGGTTTGAGTCTCACAAGGGGTAATTGGCTAGGCTTAAAATGGCTCGCAAGGGCAGTTAGTCTAGTACTAATCTATGAACCTATGAACCTAAGGAAGACAGAGTTGAAGTATTCTATAGCCTTGTCAAGAGGAAGGATGTTTAGAATTTGCCAGTTCATTTGTATGAAAGTATTTGAAAAAGTAGTTGGGTTGAAGCTACTGAGGTTACGAGTTTGAATGCATTGATGCTGGTGTGGGGAGGAACTAGTTGAGCGATGCATTAAGGCTGGGAAGTGGTCGCTAAAGGTATCAGGAATTGTGCCAGAATTGGTTATTTTATTTGGATCTGAGACTAGGATCCAACCTATAGTGGATCCGGGAGGTTTTATTTTGTTAGGTCGAGTGATGGAGAGGATTATTTGAGTGAAGTTATAGAGGTTAATGGATAGAGTGGGGGCAATTGATTTTATTCCAGTCAATATTCACATCACCAAGGATATAAGTTTCATAGTTAATTTCAGTAGAGGCCCATAGGAGAATATTTTCAAGTGTAGAGATATTGTTACCAGGTGAGATATATAGGGCAATGATGCAGATATTTTTATGTTTATTTAGTTTTAGAATTCCAGCAGTTAGTTCAGTGTTCTGGAATTGAAGAATTGGAATTTGGAGGGGAATTAAGGTAAGAAGGTTGGAGTAGACTAGGGCAGTGCCTCCACCTATGTTATTTAGTCGGTCATTTCTGAGACAATGAAATCCTGGGGGCAGAATCTCAGAGTTGGAGATAAAGGGCTTGAGCCAGGTTTTGGAGATGGCTAAGATATCTGGTTGATTATGGCTTAACCAAGCTTGAAATTGGTGAACTTTGTTGTTTAGACTTTGTGTATTAATTGTAAAAATCTTTAGGGTGTTGAGATAGGAGGAAGAGGGTAAGGGATGAGTGTTGTTAATAAAGGATGTTGGACCATGATATGTTTAAATGGTATGCAGCGACACGCAAACATACTAGATCGTAAAATAAAAATTAAAATAGTAAACTATCAGATATAAAGGTATATTGAAGTTTCCCATTATACTGGTTAGTAGACAGAGTCATACAATGACAGGTTATAGTTGCTGCTAAGGACATAGGCTGTGGTATAGTGCATCAACTAGGGTATACATGAGCTAAGTTTATTGAATAGCAAAATTAGCCATGGTGTCTGCAGGTACCTAACTGTGAAAGGGCTACAACATGTTATTGTAGGCAGAAGAGGTAGCTGACATGAAAAGGGTGTGTGTTATGGTTAGTGTAAGTACATTGCAGCTCAGCAGCTCCTGTTTGCGCTCAGCTAAGCACAGCTAAGCAGGGGTGTGTCTGAGGCTGCTAAGCTGTGCTTAGCTGGTTAAAGAAATGCTGAGCTTGCTCGTGTATAGGAGAGGGACCTTTCTGCTCATCAATGTTTACACTAGCTCCACGAGTTTGCCTGGATTGCTGTGGGGCTTAAAAGTGGAAGAAATTGAAAAAAAAACAATAAGCCCTCTGCCACTCACAGTGGCCCAGTCAAACCCTTCAATAATGTAGCTGGCAGGTGGAATGATTCATAGTCAGCCAATCATACAGGCTGCATCTGCAGCACACCAGTATAAAGTATGCAGACTCCCTTCAATCTGATTTTTTCCCACATACTCTGCACCATTGGAGTACACACTTCGGAATTTTAACTGATAAAATGATAGGGGCTGCTGCTGCTTTGCTACATCTCTATGTGCTATAGGCTGAGGCCAGTGATGAGGATAATGCTGACAACTGGCCCAGAATGAGGAGGAGAAGAGAGTTCAGACCCAAGGTAACCTTTCTGGGGCAACATGAGTGGAGATAGTAGAGCGCTACACGGTGGACAGGGACATACTACAGCAACTCACCAAGCTATGCCACCCTCACCTCAGACCCAGAGCCAACAGAGGGGAACCCAAACCAGTAGAAACAAAGGTATGTGTACCCTTAAGAATACTAGCTACAGATACTTTCCAAAGACCTACAGGGGACATCATGGGGATCTCACAGGCATCTGCATCCAGGGTACTCCACCAGTTCCAGGATGTCATGCTAATACATGCCAGTGAGCACATTTATTTCCCCCAACACTCCTGAGGAGAGGACCACCAATATGCATCTCTTCCACCATGTACCACACTACCCAGAGGTACTGGGTGCCATAGACTGCACTCATGTGCACATCAAAGCACCACCTGGTGAGGAGGGTAGAGTCTATGTCAACTGCAAGGGGTATCACTCCATCAACTGTCAAGTCATGTGCTATGTCCAGGGCATTATTATTAATGTGTGTGCTGGCAGTCCTGGCAGTTATCACAACTCCCACATCTGGCATGCCTCACAGCTGTACCAGGCATTTGCCAGAGGGGACATCCCATAAGGCCATCTAGTAGGCGATGTTGGTTATGCACTGGAACCTTGGATGATGACACCCATCAGAAATACATACACCCACATGAAGAATACCATAATGAGGCACATGCACAAACTAGGAACATTGTAGAGTGTGTGTTTGGGGTGCTCAAGTCACAGTTCCACTGCCTTGACATATCTAGTGGAGCCCTGCAGTACTGTCCAGCCACATCTGCACACATGTTCATAGTATCTGCCATGCTACACAATATGATCCTTCAGAAACAGCTGCAGCAGGAAAATCACAGGGAAGGGGGACACAGCTTCTCACCATTGCCAAGGTCCCCACAAGCACAGGGTGACTCAGAGGAGGAATCCCCTCAGCCTGTCCCTGTAGGCAGACATAGGCATGCCCAGTACACCCTGGCCTTGGCAAAGAGGTAACGCATAGCACATGCACTGACATCCTAGTGGCCCAGGGACTGACACCTCACTCCGACTCTCATATACACAGTAAAATGGATGCTAGCCACATCATACTACCTTTACCTTACCATGTATAGGCCATGTACTGCCCGCATCCAACAGAGTCAGCCCTGAAGTACTGTCCTCTCAACTGCTACTGGCAGACGTTAAGTCACTCTTATTAACATAAATGAATGAGCTAGTAGACTGTGATAGCATATGTATGGTATTGCTGCATGTATGCCTGGGAATGGAGTGGATTACAAGTATAGAGCAGACAACAGACAGCTATGTGAGACAACAGGAACTTTCACCCAAATACTGGCTGACCCACAATATGCAGTAGCCCATAAGCCAGCAAAATCCACTGCACTATGTGAGGGACTCACAAACAGTGGGGTCAAAGGACAAATGCATGGACATCAATGCTGGAGTCCCATACATAGCTCTAAACCTCTTAAAGCATGAAATCTGTACAAACTCATAAAGAAATGTGGGTAAAGGTGCAAAAAAACAGGGACAAGTTATAAATATTGCTCTTACAAACATAGAAAGGTGATAGAATAACAGCTGTTGCAGTAGCATGAATTCTCTGAAGGTCAAGAAGACTGAAACTCAAATGTATGTCATTATTTTCTAACTTCAGTCTTTAATGATTTCAGTATTACTTGCCACACAACCACAATTTTATGAAAAATAGACCTAAAATATGAGCTAAACATTTGCACAGTCTGTGAAGATGTGTACAGTTGAGAGGTATGCCCACCTCCCCTCAACACACATGTGTTCACACAAAACTGCAGTAACATGTCTGTAAGGTGAGAGCAGCAGGCCACACATTCCAAGGGCTGTCACAATCAACTTGTTAACTTCTTCCATTTCTACAATATGCAGGGGTCAATGTGCTATGTACGTTTCTGGTTAATAGTGTCAGCAAGTAAATAGTACTTACTGGTGGCTGTTTTGGCTTAGTGGTCTAAGTACAGTAATGTGGTTAGAGTCCATGGTTCAAGACTGGCCATGGCAACTATTTTTGCATGTCAGCTACACCAATGGTAGGAGTTGTATACTCTGGCCAGAACTCAATATTGGTTACTGCAGGAAAGCTGGACTATGGAGGGAGATGGGGGCCAGACATATGGACAGTACACAGATCTGAGTAACTTACACAGTGCTTCAAGGTACAGCGATGGGAGCTTCATTTGCTCCTATTTATGCTGACCTTTTTATGGCCTTTTTTGAGGAGTGCTTAATCTATGACTCATCACATAATATCTATATTGTTGAAATGGACATCTGGAGATGATATTTAGATGATGTTGAATGGTGTGGAAGGCAGACATTACATATTTACAGGAATTCATTCAGTATTTGAATGACAATGTATGGGGTATTGAGTTTACGGTAACATATGATTATAACACCATCAACTTTTTAGATGTTAGAGTATACCGTAATGAGGACCACACCTTAAGTACGAAAGTTTTTCATAAATACCCACAATACAACACTTTGTTACATGCATCTAGTATGCACCCTTACCACACCATCCGCAACATACCAAAATCACAGTTCATGCGTATGAAACGCATATGCTCATCGGGGGAGGATTTCCAAATAGCTAGGAATGACTTATGCTGTAGGTTTAAACACAGGGGATACAAAATGAGGGATATCTCTTTGGCCAGCGAATGGAGTAATTCATTGGATAGACAAATGTTATTACAATATAAGAAATTGAATAACAAGGATTAGGATTTAACAATAAGGTTTGTCACTACATATGGCAGGAATTATCAGCTGGTCAGGGACATTCTGAATTCCAATTGGAATATATTGATGGCACATGATGAATTAAGAATATTATTAGGCACCACATGTCATATGTCTTTTAGAAGGGGTAAAACTCTAGGGGGGGTTGTTTTCCCACTATAAACACAAGGAAGGAGGAGGAGCTATCTATCAACAAACTACCTTAACAGGAGATAGACTTATAGGAACTTTTCCTTGTGGCCATTGCAGTTCATGTTCCCAGGTCTACACATTGAAGGATTTTTTTAGTGCTAATACTAAACGTGTGTACCAGACCAGGGTTTTTGCTAATTGCAGCACTACATGGGTTATATATTTAGCCACATGTCAGTGTCAATCATTTTATGTGGGCCAAACATCTAGATCCCTCTGAATATGTATGACAGAACACAAGAGTGACATCCAAAACAAAAAAGAAACTAATGCCTTGTATAGACACACCATCAAACATTCCAATGCACAATTTAAGTTCATGGTTATTGACAAAATTGTAGGGGATCGTAGCCATCAGCAGGGTTGGCACTCTACTTTGAACAAAAAAGAACAATATTGGATTACCAACCTTGGGGCACTTTTTCCACCAGGTTTGAATGACCATCTATAACAGAGTCATCTGTCCATTTATTTATATTGATATATGCAGCATATTATTTTATGTTGCTTTCTCTAAATGTTGGCATTTTCTATGTTGGTTTGTTAATTCATAATCTTGGCATAGTGTAGTCTTAATGACTAGGGTGATCAATTTATATTTCAGCGCTGAGAAGTAATTATAATATCATCTAATTATATAATTACTGTAATTTTTGAATTTAATTGTCTAGTAGTGTCCTCTCATAATTTATAGTTAGGCTTTAGTTGATGTTTTATGTTTGAGTATTTATATAATTATGAAGTATTAGTATTATAATAAGTATTTTGTATAGTCCATTTACACTTTTTTATAGTGTTATGGAGTAACTTCATATTTCATTTCTTTATTCTTTTTTCCTATGAATTATTCATGATTTTGTTCTCTATATGTATTTGTACATCCCAACCACTAGGTTGGGCCATACCAATAGTTTGAGATCTAGCAGGGAGGACTATAAATAGAACTAGTACCAGTTCATTTTTAAAATATTTTTTGTATACCATTGAAAAAGGCTGTGAGGCCGAAACCGGTCTGGTTAAACAATTGACA
The DNA here is from genome assembly GCF_019279795.1 of Protopterus annectens. Lineage (NCBI taxonomy): Eukaryota > Metazoa > Chordata > Ceratodontiformes > Protopteridae > Protopterus > Protopterus annectens. Next base: position 1,422,944,281 of record NC_056746.1, on the reverse strand, counting down.
TATTTTTAGATATGTTGTCTTGTTAAATAAAGGATTTATCATTATCTGGGTTTACCATCGCTTTTTGCTGGTTGTTTGTGGTTGCTTCTACTTGGTTTGACCATGCACGCTGTCCTTGTGAAGCATTTTAGTTGCATCAGAGTACTAACAACAAGTCAGTAGGCACCATCCATACCCCTGGAATGACAGGGTGTCACAGAATGTCCACACGTATGCCTCAAATATCTGTTCTGCTTGTCATAACAATGCATTTTCCTGCCAAATTATTGGCAAACCAATAAAGGTTGATGTGGAAACAGCAATAACAGACCATTGAGATGCCAATGGCATACCATTAAGTAAATGCAAGCTAATACAAAACTGTTCTACCAACTGTGTTCGTTTGGAAGAGCAATATTAAAACCCTGTCCCCATGCCTGGGCCTGTGTCTGACTACTATATATGGGCCTGTCTAGATGTCTGTCTGTAAGAGTTTGAGAGCTATGGCCAAACTGTAGCCTTGGAATAGCAGTGCAACACAAACCGTCTGAAGACTACAGCAGATGAATGGGGCAGAATGATGGACAACCTGCTAAACAGGTACAGTCAGAGGTGTGAAGTCTGTAACTCTGTATGTGATGTTACAACTTCTACCCCACTCACACCATAACTACAAATACATAGTAGCAGCTGTGGACAAAGGCTGTGACTGGACTATAGAAGGACAAAGAGACACATATAAGGTGAAGAGGAACCACTGGCCACACAAACATAGAATGTGCACAGTAGAACAACTTCTACTGTAACATAGTTCCCTGCAGTGTATAGAGGTCAGTAAACAAATGTCTGTAAGTGCTCCCTCACATTACTCTATACTGATATGCCACTCACATACCATGAAATCACAGTGCTACGTAGAATATACCACAAATATTATGGAAAATGCAGTTCGGACCAATGCACTCTGTACCCACACTAGGATATGACTCAGTTAATAAGGATAGCACACAGCCAGGAGATGCCTAACACAGTATATCACTGAGGTGCTGGACTGTTTACACAGGTTCATCAGCCAATTGACTGTAACACACAAAATCCTGCACCGGAGTACAGATAGCTCTGGAATGGAGTCAAATTCTTAATATTGAACGTCATACTGGTCATGATCCAACACTTATAGAATTACAGCCCATGTCTAAACCCACATCTGACTATACAACTCTTTTGTCCAGATATGTCTTTGCATGCAGACAGCTATGTACAACTTAACTGTCTCTCCCCACCACCATCAGACAGGATTACCCACAGCTATCTGGAGGTGGCGCATATGTGATATAACTGCATCTGTTGAGTGCGATAGATGTACATATATATAGGTAACATATACAAATATATCAGTTATAGACAGGCAGAGCCAGGGGGAGGGAGAGATAGACAGAGAAAGATAGAGAGAGAGAGAGAGAGAGAGAGAGACAGAGACACACAGACAGAGAGATAGAGAAAGCATAGAGAGGCAGACACCTTGAAAGGCAGAGTGATGTCCTGATGCAGACATTTGCACACCAATTGTAACCACTGGCATGTGCCAGTACGAAGGTGAGCTCCATTGTGTAATAGTAGTGAGGTAGGGGTTGTAATCTCATATCACCTGTTTTGTGTGTGTGTGTGTGTGTGTGTGTGTGTGTGTGTGTGTGTGTGTGTGTGTGTGTGTGTGTGTGTGTGTGTGTGTTTCTAGGTTAAAGCATTTTGAGGTGTTTCCACCCGGTAAACCTCTCATTGCCCTACTTTACAAGGCCTGCTGATGTCATTCACCTTAGAAGCACCTTTGGGCACTCAACCATATAACCTCCCTGGTGCATGTGATAAGTATGTAGCACTATAGTATGTAACCAGATAGGTAGGGGATCTAATTTCAACACTAGCAAGTGTGTATGTTTGTAGTTTAAAGTATTTTGAAGCCTTTCCACCCAGTAAACTTCCCATTGCCCTACTTTACAAAGTCTGCTGATGTCATTCACATTAGAAGTACCTTTGGACACTCTTCAGTCCTATAAGCTGCATGGAGCATGCAATGCATGCGTAGCACTATTAGTACACATAACTAGATAGGTAGGGGTGCTAATCTCAGCACAGGCAAGTGTGTGTGGGTGTTTATAGGTTAAAGTATTTTGAGGCCTTTTCCACCCAGTAATCTTCCCATTGCCCTACTTTACAAGGCCTGTTGATGTCATTCACCTTAGAAGTAACTTTGGATATGTCTTAACCCCCTAAGCTGTGTGGCGCATGCGATAAGTACTTAGTACTATAATACACATAACTAGATAGGTAGGGGTTCTAATCTCAGCACTGACAACTGTGTGTGTTTGTAAGTTAAAGTGTTTTGAGGCCTTTTCCAACCAGTAAACTTCAGATTGCCCTACTTTACAAGGCCTGCTGATGTCATTCACCTTAGAAGTACCTTTGGACACTTTTCTGCCCTGTAAGCTCCATGGTGCATATCATAAGTAAGTATTACTACAGTACACATAACTGAATAGGTAGGGGTTCTAATCTTAGCACTATCAACTGTTTGTTTGTTTGCACGTTAAAGTACTTTGAGGCCTTTTCCCCCAAGTAAACTTCCCATTGCCCTACTCTACACGGCCTGATGATGTCATTCACCTTAGAAGTACCTTTGGACTTGCTTCAGTCATATAACTCTGTGGTGCATGTGATAACTGTGTAGTACTATAGTACAGCAAACTAGATAAGTAGGGATTCTAATCTCAATACTGACAGCTATGATACTCTGTGTGTTGGTTATACAATTTTGAGGCCTGTTCCAGCCTGGTGACCCTCCCCCATTGCATTACTTTCCAGGGCCTGTTCATGTCATCCACCTAAGATCCCTTGTTGGATAATGTCCAAGCATATAAGCTCTGTGGCACATGTGATAAGTAGGCAGCACTATAGTGCATACAACTTGGTAGGTAGGGGATTTGAATCTCAATACAGCCAACTATATTACTGAATATGTGTTTGTGTGTGAAGCATATCCCCTGTAGCTGTTGTATGAGTTGGTTATACCATTTTAAGGCCTGTTGACCTCCTCCCCATGGCATTACTTTAAAGAGCCTGCTGATGTCATCCACCTTAGATGTTCTATGTCAAACTCTACAGGCCATACCAGTCATCTGTACAGATGTATGCAGAATGTTCAGATGTTTGCAACATATATGTGGTCCGTGTCTCATAACAATTGGGTATTATGACAAATCATTGGCAAATATGTGACATTTGCCATACTGACAGACGTCAGCTTCAGACGTCATACCCATCTGAAACATTATGCTGATGCAAAATCTGTTACCCTATCACTTGTCTAGGTTTGTAAGAGCAATATGTGAGAATAGTCCATATTTTGGGTGGTTTATCCCATCATTCATGAAGGCATTCCCAAGATTAATTGGTGTAAGAGGTTGTGAGTTATGTCTCTGCAGATAATCTCCACGGTGCATGCAATATGTACATAGCTCTATGGTACATAGAAGTAGATAGGTAGGTGTTCTAATCTGACTATTGACAACTGTGTGAGTGTATGTGTTTCTGCATGCATATCCCATCTGCCTGTCTTGCCTGTGGGTATGTGTTGGTTATACCATTTTGTGTGCTTCTTCCACCCTAACTCCCCCATTGCCAACCTAATCAGGGCCCCTACAGATGTCATCCACCTTAGCAGCATAGTTGCACATTTTCTATCACAAAGGCACTGTGGTGCGTGCAATAGTCATGTCTGTCTGTATTGTACATAACAAGATAAGTAGATGTTCTAATTGGAAAAGTGTCAATTCTGTGTGCATGTGTGTTTCAATGCATATCCTCATTCAACTGTTTGTGAGTGTATTTGTGATGGTGCTACCATGTTAAGGGCCTGTGAAACCCACAGTGGCAATCCTAACAGACCCTGCAATTGTCACCCACCTGAATAGTTGTGGCAGACACTGCAGCACTATAGTAACTATGTGGTGCTTGTGTTATGTATATATCAGTATCATGTATAAAACTAAGCTGGTAGAGGCTCTACTGTCAAAAAGGGCAGGTCATGAGTGAGTATGTGTGTGTGTATGTGTGTGTGTGTGTATGTATGTATATTCCCTTGCAGCAGTCTAACTGTGTTACGGCCACCAGCATACCTCTCAGACCCTCACAGAAAGACATCTGGTTAAAGCCAAATGGAAAAGTTGGGCAAAGGCCAAACATTGAGCACAACCTTCACATATTGCTGTGACATGCATGGAAAGTAGATATTAGAACAGGTTGTGCATTTGAATGAACTTTCCAAAGGATATACGTTGTGACATTACAATATCCGTCATTAATCTGTAATGTTAGTCTGTCATGATTTTTCAACAATTTGCCAGAAAACCACAATGTTATGACAAACAGAAAAAAATATGTGGCAATCATCAAGACATTCTGCAGACATATGTAAAGGTTAGAGGTATGGACACCATATATACCACCCTGCAAGTTGCAGTCCATGTTTTGCAAGGTGTGACCTGTGATGACAACTAAAACAGTACAGAGGTCCCATGAGTGTAGGACAACAAACATTTCATAAAGTTGTCTACTAATTGCTTAGAGCAGTTATTGCACATCAGAAGCACCTTAATGTTATGACAAATAACAAAAGCTAAGGTAATGTCACACAAAGAAGGTGTCATAGTAGCACACCAAAGGAAGTTCTGTGTGTTGCACTTGCCTCAGGTATAGTATGTCCTGCCAACTGTCATGTTACTACAAGAAGTTTCCTATAGTCCACATTTGATAAGGTGGCAACCATAATCTGTGTCACCTATCTGTGTGCAATATGTAGACATGTGAAGGCCCTGTGAAGTCCTGCTGCACCCAATGACCCACATGTATATATTCTGTCAACTGTAAGTATTGTGCAGTCTGTCACTTAGCCACAAACTGCTGTTAACACACTGTAATGAGCCATGCAGTGGGTATGGAATGGTGCCAAGGCCCTGGCCTCATGCTGAATACAGACAACAGTGTCAGCATACTATACAGCAAGGATATGGTCCCAGTATTCCCCACATCAACACCAACCCCATAAACACAGACTGAGATGACAGACCTGGGTACTCAGGATGGCAACAATGTTGCATTCAGGCTGCAAGTAGTGGCAGTGGTTAGAAAATGCTTTTATGTGGTTCACGACATAGGTAAAGGGACCACATCCAGATAAATGGTGGACAGTACCTCTGAATAGTCCTTAGTCAGTACAATACATTATCAGCATGGCTGGTCTGTTGTGCATCTATGCAGACATCTTCAGAAACTGTAAAGGCTATGTTAACACCCACAACGTCAGTCATGGGTCTCCACACCTGTTCCATGCAGCAGACAGCCTGTAATCAGTACTGTCCCACTGGTTATCTGTCAGGTTGTCTACAGGTGTATGTGGCATACCTAGATGGCAATGTTGTGATCAGCCCTTCAACAGCTTCCCCATATACAAGAGTATAACTATGTGCACATTACCAGCATGAGAGGCCTGCATCACATATGAGATAGCAAAAACACATGCTGGAGAGTCAGGTTTGGCTCCCAGAGGCTGCCCTGTGTCAGGACTACACTCCTCAAACATGTCAAACACAGTACTATGCATATCCTCATCAATTGCATCAAGGTTGAGTGGATGGGAAAAACAACATCTGTCCCTGGGGTTCAACCTGTGTCCAGCAATGCCAGGGGCAACAGGTGCTGATCAATGATTCTGTTGGGAATAAAATAATGGCTTGTAAGGGACCTAGGGCAAGTACTCTAGTAACCTCCTCTGCATCTATGAACCTGTGATCCTACAGAACACCCAAGTGGCGTGTATGAAGGCTAGCTGGCTGTGTCAAGGGGTATGCATGCAAGGTTAAACTGTCTGCCCCATTGTCCCTCACACACTGCTGCATGCATATGCACCTAGGTAAACATGCACATACAGAGCTGTACCTTGGCAATGAAAAGGTCTCTTTGTTTCTACTCTGCTAGACTTGGCTTTGCTAATGGCAGCAGCTCCCCAGGATGTACACACACAGAGACACCTGGAACAGAAACAGAATAAGGTCTGTGAGACAACAGTCAGACAGCAGTACTAACAGCAATAAAGCATCATGGCACAAAGGTACATGCACTTTGATGTGTACCCATGACAATTGCCAGCAGACAACACCTTACATGGCATAACAGTAGTACACTACACACTTGCATTACCTGTACTATATTCACCCTGTACATCAGACACATATTAACATGTCCCTGCATTGATGGTATGGATAACAGGGATGTGGCACAGGTATCATTACATGCACAGGGTGTGGTGTGGGGATGCCAAAGGCCTAAGCTGCACTATACAGTTAACATCATGTGTGTGTATGTCTGTAGGGGTGATGTTCAGCTGGGCCATGGAGAGGAGCTGTGTGTATCTGGTGGTGACCTGCATGTGATAGTGACGTGTGAGTGTGTGTAGGTACACAATCAAGCTATGTGCTAGCCCTACATGAGGATATACTGGACAGTCAAGTACTATACATGGAAAGATGTACAGTTCACTGTCTATGGCCATGGAAATGGGAACTGGTCCTGGCAAAAGTGTCACTGGCACCACCATGGCCAAGGCCAGCTGCAGTATTACTTCCTTACAGTGACCACTGTCTGCTGGGTCAGTGCCCCTCACAGGACCGGACAGAACCATGTGCCCATGGCCTGCTACGTTATGGTGTGGACAGCACCCAACCCTCGGTAGTGCTGGTGGTGCTGTCACTATGGGCGTGTGAATGTGCATGGCCACGTGGGCTCTCAACTGATGTTGTTGATGAACTACATCCATGTGTCTGATGCCCTACTTCCACCAAATGTTCAAGTACAGACATTGCATGGTTAAGGACTGACAATGTCTCACCCCACTGTCTATCCATGATGTCAGCAAAATAATGTATGTTATCACCAGTGCCATGGAGGGTGTCACGCATGCCAGGAAGTGTAGCATCCATGACCCTGAGCACCCATCTGTTGTACCATTCACAACATGTCTGTGTATCCATGATGGACCAAAAACATGCATCGGGTGACAAGTGCTTTGACACCACTGACAGGGGCTGGATGGGCACACACACACACACAGACCCATACATGGGTGGAGTACCACAAAGGCATTATACAGACCACACCTTCTGACTGATGCCATGCACAACACACAATCAGACCACAAAAGAACAACAGACACACTCTGGACAGGTCCTCAACAACCTGCAGTGCAGCTATGTCCAGTTAATGTTGCTACTATTATACACCTGTGAGATACCTGAGAAGTGGTAGTTTGTGATGGACCTTCACCTAACAGTTTACCTGTGTACATACTACTAATGTGCCCCTGTATAGTACAGTGGCTACACCTACACAAAAGTACATGCCAATATGTTATAGCTCCTGCAAATAGGCTCCTGTGCTGAACAATGTGATCCAATGCAGTGAACCCCTCCACAAGTGAACATGCACATATTGCAATATGGCTAAGTTTAACAGTTGTGTGCATGGAAAACTGTCTGCCCTTAACATGCCAAGGGTATAGGTGAGCCACAACATGACAGTTCCACACCCATCAGTTTCAGGTTGATGTTCCCCAGCCACACCAGAGGGACCTATGGAGTTGTGGGGGAGAGTTATTGTCAGCACACACATTTGGCAGTAGTACAGGATATGTGAATTTATGAACATGTACACCACAAGCTGTAATAGTACCCAGATTAATGACATTCACAATATGTGTGGTGTGCATTACAAATCCCCACCCACAAATGCAGCTTGACCTGACATGCATACAGGGATGCAAAGGCTGCCACTATGAATGCTACAATATTAACGTGATGCCCACTGGGGCCTTACCTGGATACTCCTCAGCTGTGGAGTCTGTGTCACCCACCTCCATGACATATGTAGTCATGGTTTCCTGTGATGCAGTGGCTGAACCAAGGTGTGCAAGGAACTCCTCAGTGGCTGAGAGTGGGGTTTGAGCAGCAGGCCCTCCACCTGTGCTAGCAGGGTCCCTGGCCACAGTTCTAGCCCTTTGCCGTGCATTGTGTATGAGGTTTGTGGCACGCTGTCAGACCTGTTCATAGCTCCTTTCCCAGTGGCCCACATTATTGACTGTTGCTACCAGTTCTGCCCACAGGGCAGTGTGTTGTAGGTTTTGTTGGCTCCTTCCCAACAGTACCTGATGATGGAATCTGAGGGCATCAATGTTTGCAGCGGTCTCCACTTCAGAGAATGGCAGGTTCCATCTTCTGTACATCCTATCTGAAAGACATGAACAGGGGAACACATCACAGGATCGCATACATTGGCCACCATTATGTACAGTCCCTATGCATCCACTTTTGCCAGCACTATCCATTGCTAACACCCACATCATACCACTGCCATCTATCAGCACAGTATGTGTGTGGGTATCAGCAACATACTGGCATTACAGCATGCGTTGCCCTCCTGAATCTGATGTTTCATGTTCCCCCACAAAGAGGACCATTAATGTGAAAATTCTCTGTTTGTCATTCACATCATACAGCACATGCAGCAGCTGGGAACATTACAGAGGTTCCCCACCAGGAAATAGCAGGCCATCAAACATCTACTATACACCTGTATGCTATAAGGCCAACCCTCTATCCAGTTTCATACATACTCCTCAGGAGTGATCTCACTCTGGCATGCCAGGCAATCATGGACTCCACATTGCTGGGACTGCTGCATGAGTGCAAGTCATGCTCCACTCTGTAAACACACACACACACACACACACACACACACACACACACACACACACACACACACACACACACACACACACACACACAAAACCTGGACCTGGTGCATGACCTGAACTGGACTTGTTGGCAGCTCAGATGCGTGTGCCACACAATCACCCTGCAGTGGAATGGGCACCCTGTCCACATCAGGCAGGGTAGCTATCTACACCTTTGCAGGCATAACCTGGTCAACTGGATGGTTAACAGGACATACACTCTTGGGTTACCACCTGTGTCCATGTTGGATGGGGACATCAGCTGCTGCCTTGCATACACATAGGCTAACATGTGGCCTAGGCATATGGCTGCTCAGGTCCCATAGCCTAGTAACCTTATATAGTACCAGGAATACCAGAAATGGCCTGACTCCTGTGACAGACTGTATTGTTATGTGTCCATACACATCACTGCCATTGACTGCTGGGTACCCGCCATGGGCAGCGCTACAGTGCCATGTCATCCAGCCTACATCCGACAAATAGGTGAGTGCTACTACAGGTGTATGTGGACATTCCTGGAACATCTGAGGTGAACAATAACAGACAGCAGTACATATGTGTTGTAGGGTGACCTCCTCATAGGTGGCTGACATCTGCAGTACCCAGATGTTTGTGGAATGTGTACATGTGCCTGATAGATGTAGACCCCCCCTGTCAGACAAATGTGTATTTCTGGACACCAGCTGGACAATACACGATGGTTGTCCACAGAGTTTGGGGAATGTGTCTGTGACATGCCAGATGCCTGGGGAGACAGTAATGGTACATGAATATCTCTGTATCCATTTCCTTACATTGTATTCTCAGTATGTATGCACTGCTGCTGAGCCAGAGCTATCATCCCCCCACTACTAGCATCTATAACATGCTGTCCTGCTGCAGGGGCTCACCAGGTATGCTAGCCATAGGTGTCAGGCAATCAGATACAGATGTGGAGTACACACTGACCTATCCAGAGTACATCGGGAATGGTCAGAGAACCTGAACAATCTATGAAATAATCCTGTGTGACATTGGCAGACTGAGAGGGGCTCAATGATGGTACATGATGTGATATGCCAGCTGTATCCACCAGTACATACTGTCAGTGTGATGCCCCTGCACTGGCCTAGTAATCAAGGAGCCTCAATCCTCATGACTAGCACCAGTGAGGGTGTACACAATGGGAGGATTACAAGTACACACACAGTAAAGTATAATTAGCTTTCAGAACACACAGAGATTACAGTCAGTCTGGGGATGGTTTCTCCCTCTCTGTCCAGATTCCCAATAAGACTCTCCACTTGCACAGCTATAGGATTAACATCTCAGCAGAGTGGTCAAGCCAAAATCTCCATCACCATCTCTGTCAGACCAGTGCTTTATGTCCCTGCCCAAGTAGCTGACACATACACTTTGAGATTTGATTTATAAATCACACATACTCCTGGGAAAGGCTGGCACAGGTTTACTAGCTATAGCCCCTTCTGCCGAGATTAAAAGGTAGTTCTGACTGCCACAATCCAGTTCTCTATCAGCTACATAAAATGCAAAAGCACCACCATTAAACGAGCAAGTAAAGGCACAAGCAGAGCTGGGGAACACAATATATGTCACCTGGCATGTATTGTGTTCCCCAGCTCTGCGTGTGCCTTTACTTGCTCTTTATCAGCTACTCTAAGGCCCTTACCAAAGGGGGATGAATCCTACTGAATGAAGTGCCTATTATCCAAATTGTAAGTGTGACCAAGACCAAGGGTATTGGAGTGGGCTATGCAGTGTCACCAAATATATATGTATGCAAATACATCTAAGAGCTTACTTACGTTCTATACAGACCAGCCACAATTACAAGGTTTAACTATATTTAACAATAACTAATAAAGGAACAACACAATACTCAATCAATACAATAACTACAGAGTTCAGGGTCACAGGGAATATTTTAAGACAACATTGCAGGACAGTCTGAAGTAATCTTTACTATATTCTCATCTATATGTAAATTAATTTACTTTTCTCTAGTTCCTTACTATTAGCAAGGCAAATGCAGATGAGTGGATGTTGTCAGATACAAAGACAAATACAAAATGCAAAGGTCTTTCTCTGAGACAGGTCTGAAAGTAATAATCAACATTATTGCTGGGTTAGCTCAGATTACATCAGTCTTTGTCACCTGCCTTGAGTTCCCAGGCTAACAGCAACTAACATACCTCTTAACATCTCTGCGTCAGAAGTACATATCTGTCTTTTTGTGTAGAACTGGAAGTAATAACACAGTTAAACACATTTACATTTTCAACCTAGTAATTATTTATGTTTCAAGACAATACAAAAACCTCTAGCTGTAGATATTTATATCTGCTTGCTGCACTGAAACTGAGATAACACATTCGTAAAACAAGTTCAGCTTATTTTCTTGAAGTTTTGCAAATTATCTCTGCATATTTGAGGCTTCCAGCTTCTACTATTAATACATACATTTGCACAGGTAATACTTTCTATACATCTCTGTTCTTTTCCAATACGGTACACTGTGGTTGCACTCTTGAAGCTCAGTCATACCCCTCAACCTCTTAGAAAAAGGCATCTGGACAAAGGCACAAATAAGGGGGGCGGGGTAAAGGCCCAAAAATAGTGACACTTTTTAAATATTGTTCTTACAAACTTAGACAGTTGAAAGAATAACATGCTTTGCATTCACATGAATTGTCAGAAGGATATGATGTCTGACATTCAAATGTGTGCTATTATTTTATCAAAAAAACAAAAGGTAGCTGGATGTAGAAAATGCAGGTTTATTTAGAAAATCATCTTTAAAACCAGTAGTACAGGATTTTGTCTCACCAACAATACCGGAACTTCATCAGATACATTCAAAGAACCAATACACACCCTTAAATAAAATGAAAACCAATCATAAATTCAATTAAAATACCTCTTTGAAACCAATCAGAAACTAGCCTAATGACACACCCCAGTACACAGTCTTCACTCGCAAAGCAACTTGTTTCAAATTTATGTACACAATGTAGCAAAACATGATTCATTGAAACATTTTGTGTTCTAGTCAAAGTAACATGTTACAAATACTCCTAGCATCTATCTCAAACAAGCTTGTAATTTATAAAGACATGCCAGAGATTCTGCTTCATTTAAACCTGGCCAAATGTGTGCTCCTAGTCGGATTTTCCAGCAGCATTCAGCTTTTTCAAGCAGGAGCATCCATGCTTCCCCTCTACCTGTGATTTGCAGCAAATCCAACACAATGAATTTAAAATAATGTTCATTATAGGCATTAATATGTTTGGCCAATGCATTCGTTATTTTGTCATATGGGTGGCTCACACCAGCTAACCTTTCACAATGGCTCATCTCTGGGCAAAAGGTTAATTACTTTCAAAGTGCAAATATTTGGTCAGCTGGTGCAAGCCACCTGTATGACTACTAAATTTGACAGATTTCAGGAAGAATCTGAATTAATGAAAAATATGTTCATTAATAGAGGCTATCCCATATGATTAGTAGATGAGCTTCTCAGTGAAGTACGGCATAAAAGAGAAATCAGTCATTTTACACCTTTACTTAATAATGCCCTTCCCCACTTGACAATGTCTAATGAATTTATTGTCAATGGTAATGATGGAGTTTTTAATTTAGAGACAAGCAACTCTAATGTGATTGGGAATTTTAATAGAGCTTTTATAACTACTTTTTGTACTGACAGTAATGTTTTAAAAGAAATGTTAACAAATAATTGGAAGGTTTTAACGAATGACATCTTCATTACAGAAAAAATGGGGGGGGCCTGTTATAGTTTATAGAAGAGGCTGTAACTTCAAGCAGCTAATAGAGCATAGTAAAATAAACAGAAATGCAGGACATATGAGAAAATGTGGTGCATGCACTTTGTGTAAACATATTCTAGATGTTGGACAAATATGTATAAATAACACGAACATCATTGTTTATGGTAAAAATGATTGCAACTCTACAAAAGTAGTGAATTGTGCTCTCTGTCAGTCCTGCCCATGTTTCTATGTAAATAAAAAAAAGCAGCTATTGACAAATGCTGCATTAGGATTGGAGGAGAATCATGCTCCTGGCCAATCAACTGATGAAGGGAAGGTTAGTGACATACCATCTACTTTAGTTCATGTAGTACAGCGTTCAGTACGAAGGAAGGAGAGACCAGACCAACTGTCCCAATTTAATGTTAGCAACAAAAATGTGAAAATGAACCTGCACTCACCTTTTTTGGAAGGAAACCAGCGGGTAGTGGTAAAAGTACCAATGCAGATTGTAAAGAAGGGTCGCAATTCATCCAGGCAATGGTTGCAGTCGAGAGGCAGGCTCAGAAAGGGGCCGTTGACCCGCAGCAAAACCAACAAGTAGCTGTGAGTAACACTGAGACTTTAAATGTTAATAACTTAAGCAAAGGAACTAATGATAAACTTGTTGTGAATTTATCTGATTATATGCTAACGGACATTGAACTTTCTTTGCTTTTGCGAGGATTAAAGTTTATACCAATGTCTACTGACAATGTAGTGAATGCTGTTACTGATTTAAGAATGTTTTCACGTAATTTGAATTTAAAAAATATTTTTAAGAGTTCAGATTCCTGTATAGATGTCAAATGTAGGAGAAGAAGCACTTTTATACCTCTTAGTGACCCTGTAGTGACTGTTTCAATGATTTATGCGAAAAGCAAATTAGAGAAGTATATGATGGAAACTGTTTTAAAAAATGTATAATCTTACTAGGGAAGAATCTGCTGCACTTAAAGCTCTACAAAGTAAGACCAATATAATAATTAAAGAGGCATATAAAGGGGGTAGTATAGTGCTAATGAATACTGATGACTACCTTGCAGCAATGGATGAATTGATATCTGATACACATACATGTAAACGAATATATGATAGGGACATTAATGAGATTGTTAGTAGGATAAATATGGCCATTTATGATCTGCAGTTAATGAGTGATATAGATGTGGATACATTCAACTTCTTCACTGTACCTTGCCCTGCAATACCAATTTTATATGGCCTGCCAAAAATACACAAGACAGTGAGCAAGCCAGCAATGAGACCTATAGTGTCTGGTCATGGGTGGGCCACAGAGCCTTTATCTGTATATTTAGAGAAAGCTCTTAAAGTCTTTTTACAGGGTAGCCCTAGTTATATCAAGGACACTGGAGATTTCCTAGCTCAGTTATACATTTGTCATAATAGGAATACAGAAAATATTTTTTGTTGGTGACTTTAGATATCAAGTCCCTTTTCACTGTGATCCCCAATGAGATTGGGATAGAACAAATAAGGGAAATACTCCAGGAATGTGGCCACTTGTCAGCTAGATAACTCTGTGAGCTATTAGAACTAGTACTACAAAACAATGTTTTTGTGTTTAATAAGCAGATATACCAGCAAGTATCAGTTATAGCTATGGGTAGTGCAATAGCGAACTCTTACACTAACCTAACACTGAGCAAGTGGGAAGAGATGAATGTATTTGGCCAGGGAAATAGATATGCATCGAGGATTCCGTTTTATAAGTGTTTCGTGGATGACATTTTTTGGCATGGCATGGTACTAGTGATGAGCTTGAAATTCTTTTCAACTATTTGAACAATGTAAATGACTTTTTGAAGTTTGAAATGAAGTACTCAGAATCTAATATATTTTTTTTGGATGTTACCCTTTCTAGAACTGAAGGCATGTTAGACACTAGTATTTACAAAATAAGATGTGCGTGTAAATAAATATTTACATAAGACTAGCATGCATGCTAGACATGTCTTTAAGGGTATTCTGAAGAGTCAACATTTGCATGCTAGCAGATTAAATACCCAAGATGAAACATGTTATAAACAGATGCAGGATATGACTGATGAATTATTAGCAAGGGGCTTTAATCAGAATGAGTTGGATGGGATTAGAAATTAAGTAGTTCCACTGAGAGGATGAAAGGCTAGGCCATATTTTTCTAATAATTATGCTGTTGATATGATTTTCCCCCATCCTGATAATAGCTTGAGATGCTTAATGACTTATAGCAGAATAAGTAAATCTGTTGAACACGTTATCAGGAATAACTGGTATATTTTAAAAGCAATACCTGGCCATGAAAACTGGCTTCCTGGCAAACCATGTTTCACTTATAGGAATTGTGACAGCTTGAAAAAGCATTTATGTTTCAAGGATTTTAACAATAGACCAAAAGAAACAAGGTAGGACCTCCAAAGCTATAAAATCCAGTTTATTCCAAGAATAAAACCAAAAGGATAAGCACTTTCACGTTGGGTAACTACGCTTCATCAGATCTCAAAGTACAGAGTCAAGCACTCAATTTAAATAACAGAACTAAATGCTAATTAAAATCAATTAACATCAAATTAAGATTAAAAGCATGAGCACATCAATTAAGTAGTTACAAAACTACTGCAACAACTCACTTAATGGGCCGTGCCTCTAAGGCAGGCTTAATACTTACATAGCTATTCAAACCTTGATAAATATGTGCACGTAACCTAAAAATCCACTTTAATTCAACAGATTCAACAAGATAATTATTGGCATTACCCCCTCTTGGATTATTGAACACCAGTTGCAGCACCTTAAAACTAACACTGTGTGTATAAAATTCAACAATGTGCTTGGCCAGAGCATTCTGTATGTTAAGATTCTTAATATCATAAAGATGGCTATAAGTCCTGTGTAGATAATGTGTGTAGATAACAATATAAGATGTAGTCTATTTGTCTACACATTAAAAGGTCATAAAGATTATCATAGACCTGTCTAAGAATATGCATAAGGTGGGGAGCATCTATGCAGACATATGTATCAATATCTTGCAGTAACTCACACATTTTTACCTGCTGGTCTAATCGCTAAAGCTGTATTACTTTGTAAGGACCGTAAAATTGAAATAGGAGCAGTTGTGCTTAACATAAAATTGTTTGTAAATGTCCCTTTCACATGCTTTTACAAAACAATTCGCATGAGGTGGCAACACAGGGGTATGCAAACTTCTACGTTTCAAGGAAATTTCAGTTTGTTGATTTAAGTCTTTATCATGTAGCAATTTTAAGGTAACATTGTGACCAAACATTCTTAAATCAGTGAGCAGGTCACTCACATTTCGTACCTGCTAAGGGAATGAAGGATAAACCTTTATTCAGTAATGAATTCTCTGCCATAGATAGTTCATGTTCCAAAAGATTAAAAAGCAAGTTATTTATCTCCTGGTTCTTCTGTTGGTGTTGTTGTTCTCTCTCGAGTACTTTCTCTTCTGATGACCCCGACTGTTGGACCTCGACTGGGACGTGGTGCATAATTTCACCGGTAAAGGCAAAAAACATTCCACTTTGGAAGGTGGAAACAGTTTCTGTCTAGCCCCAGCTATAGTGTTTTGTGAGGCATGCTGGTTGGGTGGAGGGGTCAACCCGTGAAACAGAACAGATGAAGATTCCAACTGTTGTGATGGAACATTACTAGACACAATTGCTGGCTCTATTATGGTATTTACAGAAGGCATAGGTATGGACTCAGCAGAATTCAGCAACATATCAGTCTGTAAAGAGTTTCAAGGATTATACTTTGAATAGGGCAAGCTCTATCATTTATAATAAAAAGGCACCTATCCCTGCTATAATTGCATATGTTGTTCTAGTATAATTGTTCTAGTATAATTACACTAACTGAATGTATTCATCCCTTGAATGCTAGAAAGTTTAATTTTCATTGCAGAGCTACATGTAATACTACACATATGATTTATTTGGCGTTATGCCAACAATGCCCTTGTTTCTATGTTGGTAAATCTGCAAAAAGGCTACGAGATAGGATTGCAGAGCATAGGTCAAAGATACGGAGGAAGGTTGCTACTAACTCCTTAGCCCAACACGTACAGGAGACTGATGATTCACATCAATTCCTGTTTTGTGCAATAGACATCTTAATTTCAAATATTAGACAAGGTGACCTGATAAATAGTTTACATACCAAAGAATATGAGTGGATTATCTATGTATAAGTGGACTCTTACCCTGGTTTGAATAAACAGGTTACATTGAAACCTATGTTAAAAAGAAGCAGCAGCAAATCCATTAAACAATAGGAGTTTCTGTATAAATTGAAGTAATTTATGTGATGTAATACTTTCTTTAATGTATGGAATATTGCTTTAAAAAGATCCTTTTAAAATTGTTAATTGATAAATTAACTGTTAGTGCTTGATAGTTTAGGGCTGTGTCATATGATTTTAATTTTTTTAGTACAAAGGATGTTAGCTTTTACTATGAATTTTATTAACACTGAAGAAGGACCCATTGTCTGAAAGCTTTATTATTTTATTAAAAAAGGTTTGTACAATGCTGTGGAGTTTGCTTTTTCTTTTCCTCATGTTTCTATGTAGGCAAGACAGAGCACAAGCTTAAATGTAGAATTAGCGAACATTTATGTGACATCCATAACAACAAAATAACAAATGCATTGGCCAGACATATCAATGCCTATAATGAACATTATTTTAAATTTATTGTGTTGGATTTACTGCAAATCACAGGTAGAGGGGGAGCATGGCCGCTCCTGCTTGAAAAAGCTGAACTCTGCTGGCAAATCCAACTTGGAGCACATATTTGGCCAGGTTTAAATGAAGCAGAATCTCTGGCATGTCTGTTAAAATTAAAATCTTGCTTGCAATAGATGATAGGAATATTTTTAACATGTTACTTTGAATAGAGCAAAAAATGTTTCAATAAATCATGTTTTGCTACATTGTGCACGTAAATTTGAAACAAGTTGCTTTGCGAGTGAAGACTGTGTACTGGGGGTGTGTCATGAGGCTAGTTTCTGATTGGTCTCCAAGAAGAGGTGTGTATTTTAATTGAATTTATGATTGGTTTTCATTTTATTTAAGGGTGCGTATTGGTTCTTTGAATGTTTCTGATGAAGTTCCAGTATTGTTGGCGGGACAAAATCCTGTTCTACTAGTTTTAAGGATAATTTTCTAAATAAACCTGTATTTTCTATATCCAGCTGCCTTTTGTTTTTTGATCCAGTTTGCTGTCTTCTGCTGTTGCTATTATTTTATAACTTCAGTATTTAATGATTTTCCAGTGATTTGCCAGAAAAAACACAAATGTATGAGAAAATGACTAAAAATATGAGGCAAACGTGGACATTCTGCAAAAATCTGGACAGTTGAAAGGTATGAACTCAGTACATAACACACAGTTCAACATACATTCTTGCACTAGTTGTTTAATATTCACCTAACATATACAGTTCTCTTACATTTGTAAGACAAGCATATGTATCATATTAATATACACAAATGGCATATGATTATTTACAACATGCCAGTTAGCTGGGCTGGCAGTGTCACAGTCAGTATTGTACAACAGACAATCCAGCAGTAGTCATATGTGAGCTGACCATTGCTGGGGTGACTCATGGGCCAGAGCTGTGATCTATGTCACTGCAGACAGAACCATCAGGGGTGCTGGAAGCAGACTAACAGCAACATGTTAGTCCAGGAAGTGTTGTTGAGATCTACTGATCAAATTCCTATTTCCCATGACTGCATCCCCCCATCTGCATTCCATTACGAGCTTAATTGTATGACATACCTGGTATAGTGCTGTACTCCTTTTTCAGAAGAAATCCACTTGTAGTGTTATAAAGAATTTCAGTCTGTCTTCATGAAGAAAGTGACAGACCTGTTTAGCATAGTCAGCAGCTTGCCTTTTGTAGGTAATTCTCATGAACAGGTGATGGCCTGTACACCAATTCGTGGTTCCCACTTGCTAACTGCATCCAGAACAGCTGGGTTGCCTCTCCATTAGACAATGGCATGGCAACACAATGCTATAATCAAAGCCTTCATGTGGGCCTTGCCCCTTTTCCTGACATTATCGAAGTGTGGGAACTACAGCATCACAGAAGTTCGGTGGACATACTGTCCACTGTTTGGATTGATGTGTTATGTCCACAGTTATACATACTATGTCTGGCCATTGTTAACAGAATTTCAGATTCTGTAGCAGTGTACTGTGTAAATGTGTGTTGGGGTGTGTAAGTAGACAAGCAGATGTGAGTGTCATGCATCTTTTTCTATCTGACTGTGCATGCTGCTACAGTTCATGCTGCTCTATTAGCTGTGTATGTTTGTAGGTGGAGACTGTGACACTTGTCCCTTAAAACCTCAACACCCCCCCACCAACCCTTTATGTTTGGCTGTTGTGTGGATGCCCTGCTTTAGGTGTTTGGGAGCAATGTTAGGTCTGTAGCAGGTAGCTGGACATATTGCTGCATGTGTAGCAGTCTCCTGCTGCTGCATTCCAGCCAGGAGTCAGACTAGGGATTGTAAAGATATTGGGGGACAGCAAGCTGTTACTGTCAGTAAGGGTGTGGTGTCAGCTGTTGTGTCACAGCATGGCCTGGTTGAGGGCACCCACAACAGTCCAGGTGAGCATGTGCCTGTAGTGCATATGTTACATAATAGTGCCATCCAGAGAGTGGTTTGCAACATTTAGTACACATATTCATAATTGTGAAAGGTGTGCCACACTGCAGGTCTTTAACATGTGACTGTGGGTGGCAGTGACTGTGGTAGGAGAAACCAGAATTGCTGCACATTGCAGGGCTCAATTATTCCTATGTTGTATTGACATGGATGTAGTTGTCATGCCACAGACTGGGCTGTGGGCCAGGACTGTGGGTGTCTAGATGTGACGTATGCTAGACATGTAAGAGATAGAGGTACTGAGTCATTATTATGGCAGCTGTATTTTTAAGACACATGTGCATCCATACAGTGTGTAACACAGGATAAGCATGGACGTGTGTGTTCTGACGGGTATGATGTGTGACACTGAGCTGTCTGTCATGCTTTTGTAACCCCAGTCTGCAATGCCTTGCCATTATGTTGGCACACAGAGTAGGTTTTATGATGACCCTCCCATAAATAGGGGGCACAACTGTGGATATTCAGCAACAGTCTGTGCAGTTGTTATCTCTACCTTATATTGTAGACCTCCCATACATCCAGCAGCATTTATTTGTCTGTATACTGGTTCTGTGTTTGCATCACAGGTCCATGTACACTGGGATTTGGGCCACTATATATAGGACTAGTGTGTGACTGGCAATCAGGATATGTTTGTAAAACCAGCTGGTACACTGCAAAGTCAGTTGGCTTACTGGTATGTTGCTCTGACTAGAGCTCAGATGGTTCTGGGTTTAAAATTTGGCAGTGGTGTCTTTTTTCCCTAAAGTTACATCACTGTAGTGCATGATATATTTACAGCAGTATTAACTCCTCAGAGATAGTTTGGCTTAGTGGTGAGTTGTTCTGAACCTAGTACACAGTGTCCTGGGTTCAAGGGCTGGCAGAGATGCCTTTTTCCCTAATGTTAAATTACTGTAATGCATAATATATTTACAAAAGCATTACTAATTCTCACTGCTGATTTGGTGTACTAGTGTGTTGCTCTGATTCTAATACACAGGGTCCTGATTTTCAGACATGTCAGGGCTGGTTATTTTGTTGTTTGGCAGAACAGTGGCTGGATGAGATAGAGTGATTAAAGTGGTTTTAAGTGGGTTTGCAGGGTTCTGCATGACACTAAGTTATGACAAACTGACCTTTAGGTTCCCTTAGTTTTGCTTAGCGATGCTTACTCATAGGTTCATAGATTGGTACTAGGCTATCGGCCCTAGGGCCTATACAAGCCTAGCCATAACAATTCATGGGCTATTTCTTCCCACAATATTTACTTTCCTGGACCCCTGTCTAGCAGGACGACTGACATGATCCCTGGGGTGAATTTCCTATCTCCCAACCAATCATCAAGGTTCTTTTTGAACAGGGCTAATGAGGCACTCTGTTTGACATGTATGGGCAGTCTATTCCAGAGTCTGGGGAGTCTCTGAGTCAAGAACCTATCCCTCCAGCATGTTTTGTTCATTGTGATGACAAGGTTTAGATCCCTGGAGCATGTGGCTCTGAGGATTGGGATTTCATTAAGTGTAGCATGTCCAACAACTCTGGGTTTGACATGGCCTTGTATGTTAAGCAGAGATCACCTCTAAGTAGACGATATGTGACAGAGCTGGAGATTTTTTAGACAGTTAGCATAGGGCCTGTGATTGTTTTAGTGAGGTATTTCTGTGGCCTTTCCAGTTGTTGCAGATGTCTTGAGAGGTACATACCAAGTGGGGCATTGTATTTTATAATGGGTCTAATGAGGGACAATGATTTCCTTTTTTCTGGATGAAAAGGCCTTAGTGATGAGGTGTGCCACATAGAAGGATTTCCTGACTGTTGTGGCGATGTGGTTATTGAAGGTGAGACCACTGCCCACCTGCGTCCCTAAGTCTCTTATCACACTTTTGGTGTGTAGTGTACTACCACCTATGTGGTAATTCACAGGTACATGTTTTTTTTTTTCCCAAAGGGGATAACTATCCATTCTTGGCATTGAGCTTGAGCCCATGGATCTAGTACCAAGCATCTGTCTCTGTAAGGACCTTTTGTAGAATATCCACATCACTTGGGGATTCGATAATGGCTCCCAGTTTGCAGTCATCTGCAAACTTTGTTAGCCAGAGTGCCTTGGTGTTGGGCTGTACTTCAGAGAAGTAGATGCCAAACAAGAGCGGTCCCAGGACTGAACCCTGTGATACTCCACTTGCCACTTGTCTGGAGATGGATTTGGAGTTGGCTACTTTTACAGTGTAAGTTCTGTCAGTAAGCCAGTTGGCAACCCATCGAGTGACTTAGGGATTAATGTCCAGCTTAGTAAGTTTATATATGATTTCAGAGTGAGGGTGGTGTTGAAGGCCTTGGTGAGGTCCAGATAGGCTGTGTGGACCACCTTACCCTCATCCACAGCTCTGAAAATTAATTTGAAGAAGTCAATCAGGTTCAGGAGACAAGATAGGCCCTTCACGAACCCAAACTGGGTGGGGTCCAGTGTTTGAAGGTTGCCAATGTTTTTGTTTGTAAGTTCCAGGATAATACGCTCCATGGCCTTGCAGATAAGGTACATCAGACCGATGGGGCAGTAGTTCCCAGGATCCAAGTTGGATCCCCCCTTGTGGAGTGGAATAACTGTAGATCTATGCCACTCAGTGGGCACAAAGCCTGAGGTGAGGCTATGATTAAACTTGACACTTAGGTGAGGTGCCAGTTTATTTTTTAGTTCATGTAGTACACAGCCCGGGATGTTGTCTGGTCCCATGGATGATGTATTCTTAGCTTTGGAGAGTGCACTTTTTATCTGTGTGGCCATTATTACCGGAATTTGGCAATCTTTTGGTATTGAGATGGGTCATTTAGAGGGTGAGAGGGGGGTGAAGTTGGCACTGAATCGATCTGCCAGGATATTGGCAATATCCTTGGGATCAGTATATTTAATGCCATTCTGTTGTAACTCAGAGCAGATCTGACCATTGCCATTTAGATTATTGACATAACTATAGAATGCCTTGTGGTTGTCTTTGGAATCTTTGGCAATTTTATCTTCATAACTAGCTTTGGAGGATTTTATGAGGGATCTCAGCCTCTTACTGAAGTTGGTAATGGAGTTTTTTGCATCCTGGGATTTTCCACTTTTCTGCAACAGTTTTCTTCATTTTGTTGTAAAGTTTGTTTATGGCAGGGGACCACCAGATTGGCTTCCTTTTTTTGGAGGACAGCATCTTGGTTCTATTTGGGATGGCATGATTCATGAATGAGTTGATGTGCTCATACAGTGCCTTAGTGTAGTATTCAGCAGTCGAACTTTCAATTCCCCATCTGCATGGGTGTCATGAAGTTTGTCACATTTGACTTGAGCAGCATGAAGTTAGCTTTGGAGAAGTTTTTTTTTTTTACAAAGGTTTCCTTACTGGGGGTAGGGGAGGGATGTGGATGTCAAGGGTGATTAGCTTATGGTCAGACTTGACCAACGAGGGGGTGACCATAGGTGTGGATCATTGATTTCCCATGTTGGTAATGACTAGGTCTAAGATATTGGAGCCCCTGGTGGGGCTATGGATTAGTTGATCCAGGGCATTGGAATTTATGAATTCCAAGAACCGTTGGGCAAAGGGGTCGTTACATGAGTAGTTTTCCCAGTTAATGGCAGGGTAGTTGAAACCACCCAGTATTAGGGTGTTTGGTTGCATCTTAATATTTTTCAGTATGTTTAGAAAGGTGTAGTGAGAATCTTGGGGCATAGTGGGGGATCTGTAGAAAGCTACAATTTGGATTGCAGTCTTACCTAGTGTTAGTTGCACCTGGAGAATTTCAGATGCATTGTGTTGGGCAACTAGCCTGGTGGTGTGAATATCCTTGGTGAATATGGACACTCCTCCAACTTTAATGTTTCAGTCCTGGTTTGATGGCCGAAAAGTGTGGTAAGAGTTGTAGCCTGGTATTGCAGGGGGTGCTCTCTGGAGCCTTGAACCAAGTCTCAGTTACTGCACAGATATCAATGTTCTCCATTTTTAGGAGTGCCTCAAGAGAGTGCATTTTGAGGTTTAGACTTTTAGCATTGAGTAGCATTACCTTCAAATTTTGCATGCTTGTACCTGTTACGTTGGTGGTTTTGTCCTTTGAACATTACCTAAAAAAGGCACTGTAGGGGTGGCAAGAGCCTTAACCAGTAATCTGAATCCCAGGGGTGACAGTTGCAGACCATCTCTGGCAAAGCATCATGGTCTGTCGATCATGTCATCCCAGGCAGACAGATACTGGATCCCCTTTGAAAGACATCAAAAGCTTAGCCAATTGTTAAAGTCAATCATTTTGTCCTTATACTGTGTATCATTCTGGGCAAAGGCAGGATGCTACTCAGGGCTAGGGTCATACCTGCCTGGGCCACATGATCCGAGAGCTCTACCATGTCTCTTTTCATGTAGTCCAGGGAGGTACGTCTCAAGTCATTCACTCCAACAAGGACAATGACAATCATATTTGTCCTTGTTGTGGAGTGACTTGGGTGCATACATTATGTGGCAGATCCTAGCACCCAACAGGCAGCTGACTGTAATTTTCCCCTTGGTCAGCCTGGTGAGTGGGACATCAGTGTGCCTGACTATAGAGTCACCTATGACTAAAGTGTTGTGCAAGTTGTCTTGCCTTAGGGGCTGTTGTTGGGTGGCACACTGGTGTTGTGAGCTATGAGACACTTTAGTTGTGAGTAGTGTTTGTTTGTGTTTCAGCTTCAGAGGTCCTTGTTGCTTGAGCAGGTTACTGTTAAGGGCCTCCACATATGAGGTTTAGTGTTGCTATATGAGGGTGTTGGTGCTGTGGGTTTAATAGGTCTATGTGTCGCTTGAGGTGTAGTGCGGGTGTTAACCTTCTCCTCTTGACTGTCTAGCACAATCTTTGGTGGAGAGAGCTTTGCTTCCAGTTTGGCTATGTAAGCGCATCTCTCGCAGGTTGTAGTGTTGGGTGGTAGGAGGAGAGGGTTGTCTGTGTAAATGAGCCATTTGCTGCATTGCCCCAGTATGCCCAGATTCACCAGGTGGACAGGAGAAATCACCAGAAGCTGACCCTTAGACATGGCTGGTTTGCTGCTTTTTTGTAAAGTACAAGAGCTGTTTTCCCCTTACCTTAGCAAGGTACTTTGCTATTATAGGCTGTTTAGTGCCTACAATTGATTTCTTCTTATTAACAAGAAGAGTTGAGTGCTTCTATCAGTTTAAGGCTTCCTAATGCTTTCCAGCAGATTTTAGAGCAAGTGCTAATCACAGGGATGCTTAAAGGTAAGATGAAAAAAATGGTTTATCCTAAACACTGCAGTGTGTACTAGAGGAGTTAGACGTGAAAGTAGCTAACTTAAGTTTTACCTGTGTAATAAGTTAAGTTTTAATGGAGAGTCACTATTTTTAAAACAGCAAGATAGATTGAAAGGGGGTGGTCACTTTTGTATTCTGGTACTATGGAATACAGTAGGATGGTCAATAAATGTAAAGAGTTGAAGGGGAGTAATTTCACAAAATGATAATTTTGCTCTTACTCACACAAGCCAGTAAAAGCAGAGAGGAAATTAGATATATGGTCAAATTAACATAAGGGTCGGGCAACTAGAAAGGCAGTGGTGTTTAAGAACACAACAGTAACCGGGTGAGAGGGTGGGGGAAAAAATTTCTGCCTGACTCACAAGAGACAGAGCTCCCACTTAAACCCGCACTAATTACAAAAAAAGAAAAGACAAAAGGGGTGATAGGAAAGCGGTGAAATGGGGGCAAGCGGGGGGAAAAACATTATGAAAAGCAGCTAGGGATGTGCAGGATGGATGTAGGAAAGGACCATATCTCTCCATTACTTGTGAAGCAACAGCTGTGAATGATGTGGACAATATGGAATTTAGAGCCTCACACCCCACAGGAAGGGGTGTGGGTGACATACATTTGTTGAATGATTTATGGGTAAATTAATTAAAGTCAGTGTATGTGTGGGCAAAATGGAGAGCTATGTATAAGGCAAGGTTTTGGAGGGGCAGATCCTCCCTTTTTTTTAAGGTGAGAGTGGGATGTTTTGGAAGGGTTGTAGGAAAGTTTAGGGAGGTTAATTGAGTAGGAGTGGTTGCTTCTGCAGACAGACAAGACAGACAAGGCAGCAGACAGGGGTGATGTATGAAACATGAGGGGGGTAAACACCTTGGATGGAGAGAGGTATTTGGGTATCAGAGGGCCATGTGAACAGTTATTATTGTAACATCATTCCAGTAACAGTTATAACAACAGGCTACCAGCAATGAAATTTGAACAAAGTATGTTAGTATGCAACCATTTAAATATATGAACAATAATAGAAGACAAGTCCCAACATTAGGTTTTGAGAACAACATACCCGTAGTATACGAATAATGATTATTGATGCAGATAAGGGGTGGATGGAGAGAAAACAGTCCATTACTAACTGTATAGGCTATATTTTTCATAACAGTACTTCTCAGGTCTGCCCTCACTTTACATCCAGCTGAGACCTATAGCAAATGTAGCATGTACATACCTGTTAATCTGTCAATCTGGAATGCTATGGGACAAGCTGTGACAACTCTTCGTACATGAGTAGAGGGGACTTGTACATGTCAGGGTTACATATTTGACTAACAAGGTGTACCCTTTATATCTGTGTGCAAAGTTATTGGCAACAGTGATCACTAGCCATGGCAGCATGACACTTGAGAGACATGTATCAGGAAGACTACATGATGTATACAGCTATCCTGCTGTCATTTGTAGGCATGGTGCTGGACATTGGAACATTTGTGCACAGTTTATTAGTATACCCTTAATACAGCTAATACAAACATTTCTTTACCTGTGAGCCCTGTGGAGAAAATATTTGTCAACACTACCTGACTGTTTCTACAAATAATTCCATGTGTCTCACTATAAACACATCTTCGTACCAGTCCCTGGATTTAAACCATGATCCATGTGTGCAAAAATGAACAATTTATCTATTTGTTATTACACTGAGCTACTGAGGCACTGCTGTCTGCTGCTTGACTGTTTTGTGCCTAAACACTCACTTGGTTACAAAGTCTGACCTTGTAATATAAGTGGAGTGACACAGTGTCATGCATGATAAATAGTGAACTGTGTATTAATACTTTGAATGCAAGTGTACACATTTAACCCCTAGTGGATGTGATTATGTATGATCTGTACAGACCATAGCAGGCTGCTGGGTTGCATACCTGACCCATATACATTTGCACATCATATATTTGCAGTCTCCACCTATTATCGTCTCATACTTGCCTGCATCAGCATACCTACATTCAGGAGTACATGAAGCTGAAATGTAAAGGTTAACAGAAGACAATGCTGCAGGGAACACACTATAATACGTTACACATTACTATTCAAGGTTCAGATCTTAGTGCAGAACATGTATCAATTTTCATTGTATCTTGTTTTACAGCTCTACATCTACAGTTTGGCATAACAGCTGCTTAGCAGACAAACCTCAGTGAATTCATGCTCTCATAGCCATATTTGCTGTGTAGCACTTGTACACTTGTGTTTCTTCAACAACAGACCAGATTAAACACAACAGTTTGTGGGAATAGGCTTTATTTATGGTGACATGACACAGTGGTTTATTGCATTCAAAATTCTAAATTCAGTTTTACTGCATATCCTGTAGAGGATGAATGTATGTCAGTTATTACTTTCACAGTAACAAGCACAGTATACTTTAATAACAGATTCATTCCTACACAACATTACTACAGTATTGGCTTCCATTCATCAATAATTGCTTGTTTACTGCCTTCATCTGTATTACACAGTACCTGGCACTAGACACTTATATCAATGTTGGTCTAACAACACATTTATTCAGTACACTCAGAACATACTATACCTAATGGCAGTAAACAATTACAATTTCTTATTTATTTGACTATATATATATATTGCAAGTTATATCTGTACTCACCACACTGTCTGCACAACCTCGCCAGTCATCCTGCATGGGCCTCAATGTTACGAGCCTTCTCTTCTGTAGCTGTGGGGGGGGGACACCATTATGCATACCTGTCTATAAGATATTCATACTACAATTTGATAAATCACCACTTGATATATTTACAAACTTCTGAGGCATTCTGGGCCTGAGCATCTTGGATCCATTGGACCAACAGTACCCCCTTCCTCCATTTCAGGTCATCATAATGATGACAGACATGCTCACCAGTGCAAGAGATGCCAGTGGCATTAGTGAGCTCATGTGCCAGATGTTCCCAGACTTCAGACTTGTATTCTGAGCCCTGGAACTGGCCCTGCAGCAGTCTGTCATCATGGTTCTTTACGTGGAGCCCACCATGACCCTGGACTGCAACATGTCCCAGTACTGCACCTGAAAGCACACTTCCTCTCCTGCACCGGCCATAGTTCCTACAGGGATGAAACTTTAACAGGTTCTGCCTGTATTCTTACCTGTGTGGTTTAAATAAGGTAATATTCCCACCCTTTGCCATCACTGGACCATTTTTAAAAATGCTGAGCAAACCTCAGCAGTGCACAAACCCAGTAAACTGAATTGAGCACTGCTTAAAGTGGCAAATGCTGAGAAGTGTTTAGCAATGTACAAATCCACTTAGCTGAGCTGAATACTGCTTAGCAGTATTAGTAGGCCTTCTTAGCAGTGCTCAAACCAGATGAGCAGTGCTAGGCACTGCTAAGTATTGCTCAGATAGGTCCTGTTTAAGCATTGCTTATCTTGGCTTAGCAGTGCTTAGCAAAACTGAGCAAAGGGCAAAAAATTCCATTTAAAAAATAAGAATTGGATATTACTTACTTATTACTGATACATTGTTATTAAATGTATGTATTTTACTTTACATGACCTCCCCCTATGTGCTTTCATTAATGTATTGGACACTTGTGTTTAAATGGTGGTTTCCACCTTATATCTCCACTGACACTGGGATTCTAGACCAGCTACACTACCCTGTTTAACAAATATCACTAACTACATTAATAAATAAAATAAAAATTAATATAAAAATGCTTTCCCATGTAAAAGCTGAATGGCCTGTCTTGGTATTCATACCATGCACCTACTGCACCCAAACCTGTGATTCTAACCATGCAGCTAACTTGGCTGTGAAGATTTCAGCTATATATTTCTATATAGCTTCTCCATAAGTTTAAGCACTGCTGAGCAAAGTGCCATGCAAACCCACTCAGCTACGTTTAAACTTACAAGAAAATGAAATACAAAAATGAATCATTCATTATAAATTAAACATTACACTAACAATTATTACTTAAGTGTCCGAGGACACTTTCTTCATTTATTTAGTGCCACATGGCACTTTCACAATGCTATCTAGTGCCACACAGCACTTTCAGAATGCAGGGGGTGTGTTACAGGTACTGTAACACGCCCCCTACATGACATTACAGTTCGCAGTATTACTTAAGTGTCCAAGGACACTTTCTTTATTTATTTAGTGCTGTATGGCACTTTTACAATGCAGGGAGTGTGTTATGGATACTGTAGCACACCTCCTACATGCCATTACAGTTCACAGTATTACTTAAGTGTCCGAAGACACTTTCTTCATTTATTTAGTGCCGCACGGCACTTTCACAATGCAGGGGGTGTGTTACGGATACTGTAATACACTCCCTACATGACATTCATTTCACATCTACATTTAAGTGTCCGAGGACACGTTATTGTAAAGTGTGGTACAGCACTTTGAAAGTGCAGGGGTGTGTTACAGATCTGCGAGCAGTGTAACACACCCCCTTGCACTGATTTAGTATCCAGGTACATGGCTCCCCCTCAGTAGTACACCTTCATTAATATGCAAGGCACGCTACCGAGAAGGAGATGTTGACATGGACACCATTCACTCTGTGTAGGAGTAACACTATCCCTACATGAAGTGTATTGAATCGGGGGGTATATGTTTGCTTTGGAATGACTCCAGTGGTCCTATAATGGTCCTGATGTTTCTGACCATTTAATTTTATGAATATCATTCCTGCATGGACTTGCTTTTTGTGTCACCACCTGTTAAGGTATGCAATAATCAAACAAATCAAACTTTTGCCCTGTAGCACTGCCAGATCAGAAGTATACATGCTAGCCCAGTGTATCATTGTCAGTGTGTCTTCTTACATCAAATATGAAATGAGTTCAAGTACTAGCCTGGGCAGTAGATAGTCAGTAGTGAGAAGGAATGAAGAGGCTTTTATGGGAAGGCATACTCTGACAGGAAATCTCTGGGAGATACTTTGGAACTGACTGGAGGCATTCACTTTCAAGATGGGCAGAGGTGCCAGATGGGATATGTCATTTGCTTTAATTGTCTGATATTCCCTTGTTGCAGCCATTTAATTCCCACATCTTGGGCTCTCAGCAATATACTTGCATAAAAGAAAGCTTAAAACATGCATTAAGTGATATATCATAGATGGTTATGTTAAGCATACACTATCCAGTTATGGCATGGCTAAAATTGCTTATTTATATTTTCATATATGTATACTGTTTCACATTGCATTTATAAATCAGGCACATACTTGTAACTCACTGTTTCATATTACATTGTATAAGACCTGATAATTAATTTTGTACAGTTTACACTACAGTCATCAGGTCTGTATGCATAAAAGCCCTGTCCATGGTTCTCTGGTCACAGTCTTGCACAATGTGTAACTCGTTCATAAATCTCAGCTCAATACAACTCCATAGTCACTTTATTGTACTATAAAAGTGTGCCATAAGTTCATAACTAATTATTAGGCTAGATGCTGCAATTTCCCTCCTAAAGGCAAGGATCAAACACTGTACCTTATGTCTGTAAGTTAAGGACCTTAACCATTATACCAATCCCCAACAAAGCAAATGCACCCATATTTACTTTAATAATTTGAAATCAAGGAAGAATACTGTAAATAATATCATAAAAGGAGCACCAGATGAAAACCTCTTGGGAGGAAGAAAAGTTTGCAACTGCTTACATATCTTGTAGAGAGAGTACTTTAGCATAATCTGCCTAAACGTCAGCCATTGACACTTACATATTAAAAGTGATATTTGCTTAGGTAAATAAAATGTCTAATTGCAGTAACTAGTATCACAGCAAAATGAAATAATAAAAATACACCTATTTGATATTCAACATGTTTGTGCATTTTAATAGTTTCTTTAATCCAGTTATAAAACAATTAAAAATACATACATTACCAATTGTAATTGTCAAATGTAAAAGTTGTTTCACATGTGTTGGTCTACTGTATTTACCATGATTATGATTATAATTTCTTTTGGATTTCTCAAATTTGTAAACTATTATATATTTTTATTGTTTGATTTTTGTGCATCTGTTTTATTTTTACATTATTTATTTATATAAAACTGTATAATTATTTGGAGGTTTTCTCCTTAAGCCTCCACTGAAAAATAGGCTTTCAGCTTAGTTGGACCAACCCAGTTAACAAATATCAAATAAAAAAAAAAAACTAAATTGGCCAGTCATGAAGAGAAGACAGCAAGAAAAAAAATGACTAGCTTTGCTGCTCATCCACACCTTAGAAAAGAATTCCCATCATGTCTTTGTGGCTCATAAATGCATATCAGTAAGTTCCTCTCCAAGGAATGGTATCTTGTCATAATTATATTTGCAGAAAGGTAAATTAAACAATAGCCACGAGCAAAGTCTGTGACAAAAGCAGAAAGAATATTAAATGGATTCACAGAAATTCATTAAGTACTCAACTGTTTACAGTAAGTAAGAAAAAGGCAAAGTCTGTCCATTGCTATTTATGTCATCACTTATTTGTAATGTTATACATATACATTCATGCATATATGTATGTGTGTGTGTGTGTGTGTGTGTGTGTGTGTGTGTGTGTGTGTGTGTGTGTGTGTGTGTGTGTGTGTATATATATATATATATATATATATATATATATATATATATATATATATATATATATGGATTTACTTTAGATTATTGACTTACCAAAAACTCAAAACCTATATGGTCGAGACCATATGATCAAGTTTTGGAAACTCGAAAATCTAAAGTGCATAAAAAACACACACAAAACATTAAAACATTTCTGCAGGGGGGCAAGCCACCCTGCACCCCTCCACATGGGGGGCTGGGCCACCCATACCCCCCTACTTAAATATACTAACTCCGAGATCACACTACAGCGAAGAAAAGGGAAATCACCCATTCCGCGCTGTATGCAAACGTACAGAATGGGAGGTTTCCCATGTCCTCACTGTAGTGTGATCTTGGAGTTCATCTATGTAAGTAGGAGATGCTCCCATGAAGAAACATTGTTTTAATGTTTTGTGTGTTTTTTTATGCACTTTAGATTTTCGACCATATGGGTTTCGAGTTTTTGGTAACTCGATAATCTAAAGTGAACCCATTTTTATATATATATATATATATATATATATATATATATATATATATATATATATATATATATACATGGGTGTACTTCACTTCACCTAAAACTCATTTGACTGACTTTCATTTGACTGACACCCAAATCCTAAATGACCTAAATTTCAAATGACTGACAACTCATTTCACTGACTCTCATTTCACTGATTTTTAAGACATAGACTTGTTATGGGTTTCCCTTCATGTGTGACTTGCTTGTGATAACAAGAATTACTGTAACTTATAGTGCTGACTGTCAGAGTACTGATAGTCATGTAGAAAGTAGTGTTGTAGTGTTTCTAAATGTGGGTTTGTCTGTTTATATTTTTATGGGAAGTATCTAAGGTAATTTTGCGAATGTTTTGTGCGTTCCCAGCAGTAGTGGCAGTGTGTAGAGTACTGCAAGGCAAGTTAAAGGTATATGCCCTTTCCCCACTGTATTGCAAATTTTGGAATTAGTATATATAATTAGGGGGGTGTGGGGGGCACAGCCCCCCAAATTGGGGGTGTGGGGGTCATAGCACCCCCACCTAGTTTGTTTGTACATTGTCCAGTTTCTGTTAAGAGGGTACGTAAGTAGTTTTAAGTTCTGGGAAGAGTTAGTTATTGGTGTTGTAAGTGTGCATGTCTATAGTTTAAGATTTAGTATGTTGAAATTTAACATTGTAAGCTGTCCGTGAAATGAGAGTCATTCAAATGAATTGTCAGTCATTTGAAATTTAGGTAATTTGGGTGTCAGTCAAATGAGTTTTAGGTGAAGTGAAGTAGACCCATATATATATTTTTATATATATATATATATATATATATATATATATATATATATATATATATATATATATGTGTGTGTATATAGGTTCACTTCTAAATCTAGAAAGCTCAAAATCCCGAATCTCAGAATACTGAACTCAAAATCTCGAAAGCTCAAAATACTGAAAACTCATAATACTGAAAATTCATCATATCGAAAAACATGCAGGACACCAACACTGACTGTATTGCAGCAGAAATAAATACAGAAACAAAGAAAAGACAAACCATATTAGTCTACTCCAAATATAAGCAGTGCACCCCCACACCCCCTGCTACTTAACTATATCAACTCCAAGATCGCACTTCACTACACTAAGATGAGTTATGTTGTAGTGTAGTACATTAAAAGGGAACATGACTACGGATACAACAGGGAGTCATGAAGCATGTAATGGTATGTTTGCCATTTTCTTCTGTCAAGTGCGATCTCAGATTTGATATAGTTAAATAGCAGGGAATGTGGGCATTGTAGCCCCCCACATGGGGGGTGCAGGGGGGCTTGACCCCTGCTTAGAGTTGTAGAAGATTAATATGCCTCTGTATGTATTTCTGCTGCAATATAGTAAGTGTTGGTGTCCTGTATGCTTTTCGATATTATGAGATTTAGTATTATGAGTTTTCAGTATTTTGAGCTTTTGAGATTTTGAGTTCAGTATTTTGAGATTCGAATTCCTCAGTCCCGATGTTCTAAATACCAATGCTCAGAACCTCGAGATTGTGGAATCTTAAAATTAAAAAAATTTCAAACAAACAAGAACACATCAAAAAACATGTTTTTTCACGGGGCCAAGCCCCCCTGTACCCCCCACACCCCCTGCAACTTAAATATACTAACTCCAAGATCACACTACAGTGAAGTGAATGATAATGTTCCTGTTCCGCACTGTATGGTGATCTCCTTTTACAGGTTTTGAGATTCCACATTCTCGAGGTTCTGAGCATTGGTATTTAGAAGGTCGGGATTGTGGAATTTTTAAATTCTATAGTGGACCCATATTTTTTTTTTGATGGTGTAGCAAAATGATTCAGTATATATTTAGTTGATGGTACTGCTCAACTCCTTTCACTATGTCTTACTGTCATCAGTTATCAGATGTTCTAATGGTAGATAGCTTTGATTATTCCTGGAACTCCCTTGAACCAAAGAATTCTTAACTGACTTTTTTAATCAATGTATTATGGACTGCTTTTGGTGTTTCTCAACAAACTGAATGTTCATGTTACACATAATGATGTGATGGCTTGGCCAAAAGTCATCTTCATCAAGGCTTTGTTATATCTATCTGTCTTTCTATCTGTCTGTCTATCTATCACCTATGGAATGCTTGTTCAGCCAATGACTTAGTCAAGGAAGATGCAAGTGTTAGGATGGAGTGTTTTTCCAAGATATCTTATAGTTGCATATCTATTTCAATTTGGTGTTTGTTATGACTGGGCTGATTTCCATGCAGATTTCCATTGGTAGACTGCCATTTATGTTTGTTCTTCTAACCCCCTGCCTTTACAAGGATGTCATCACAGAGATCAGAATCATTGTAAACTCTAGCACTAAAGTTTCAAAGACTAATCTTTCCCTTCACTGGGAAGATCCCCTATGAGAAGCTTAGACATAAACCAGCAACTGCAAACTTAACCACTTAAACTTATCAAAAAATACACCAGGAAAGGTAATGACCCCCCCACCCACCCAGTTTCACATGTGAAAGGCTTTTCTCAAACACCTATTAACTTATTAACTCCATGACCATAGATGTATGGATAAAAAAGAAACATACTGAAAGGGTAAAAAAACTTTTGACACATGCTTCAGTCTTACAATACAGCAAAAATATTAAAACATTCTTGGAATATTCCATTCAGGAACTTTGATTGGTGAAATTTCTTTCAACTGAAATATTTTTTGTCAAATAGCAGATCTGCCTTCACTGGAGAATGGCTAGTATTTAATCAGTACTGGTAAATAACATGAGTAAATGTACCATAACAATAAATGTTTGAATGTCCTCTGCTGCAGTAGCTTAAGCTATATGGGTTATATCCTGCAAGGATATAACAACCAGCCAGCTTCCAAAGCTAGTGGACAATTTACATGCACCCAAACTGTTAGCTTGAGATGAGCTGATTAAAAAGACAAGTTTTGGCACTAAGCTATTTAGATCTTTAATTCCTACAGAAAGAGAGAAGGAGTCTGAGCCCTGAAAGGACAATGCTAGGAGCAACAAAAAATAAAAGCCTGCAAAAACAGCACACCAAGAAAGAAGGGGATGGAGCAGCTACTGCAGCAGTTATTATTCAAGCATCTACAGTTAAGGTAAGTTTACTTACATAACTGTACTATGTTCTTCACATTTACCTCTGCTTCAGTTGTCTAAGGTATATGAGCAGACTGTCATAGCTTACACATTTGGAGAGGTGGAAAGAGAAGGGTTCAAGTCCCTCTTGAGCATGGCCCTAACAAAGTTTGTTCTAGACCTAGAGGAGCCAGGCTTACAGTGTTTTTTTAAAAGTATGTACAGAGGACCAAGTAGCTGCTTCTAGAATACTTCTGGAGCTCTTTTGCCTAGGGTACCAGTTGGCCTAAGGCCATTCCTGCACTCCATAACAACTTGCCACTCAGATACCCATTTTGCAGAGGTCAAAGCAATCAGTAAAACTGTTTTCTTAGCAGCAGGCTTTCCTGCCTCTATTACCTTGATGCACATCCTTAGTAAACAGGTACCTAAAGATAAATAAGACCCTATCTTATAGGTACTGAATTGAAGTGTATTGGGGGTTTGGGTATATCAAACACCCCTGATCTTATGTGAGTAGATCCAGTCTGCAAGGAAGCTTATGGTAATTGCCTCTGGCCATTTACAAAAGAAGTTAGAACCACTGTTGCCTGGACCAGAAGTGAGTCACCACAGTGATTTTGAAGGAATCCTTCTGATTATTCACAAGTACACTGGATATCACTGGAAAGGGTAAAAAAGCTTATAGAAAAATTCCTGGCCAAGGAAAAGAAAAGCCATACGTCTTTCAGGCCTTCTTGCTTGGAGTCCTGGAGCAGAATCTTGCCAGATGATTGCTCAGAGGTGAGGCAAATAAGTGTTATTGATGAACTCCCCACAGACATATTAAATCTTGGAAGACCCTCTAATCTAATTTCCATTCATGGGGGTCTGCCCTTTCTTGTTCAGCTTGGCTGCCATATAGTTTTTCTCTGACAAAACGTAGGATGCCTGTAGAGTGAGATTGTGCTATAAAGCTGTATCCCAAGCTAACATGGCTAGTTTGCAAAGGGGGGTGGTATTGGCTGGGTCTCCCCTTGCTTGTTGATGTACTACATTACTGTGGTATTGGCTGTTTCAACTTGAAGAGGTCCTGAGGACCAAAGATGATTCAGAGAGTTGAATGCATTGATTATGGCAGGCATCTCTTTTATATTTATATGCTTGTATCTGTCCTTGGTTTCCCCAAACACTTGGCACAGTTGCACAGTTGCACTTTTATCCCTCCTCAAACTGCTCCCCAAAGAAAGTCTGAGGTTCTGCTTTGGAACAGGGAGAGAGAAGGAGAGACCTCAATTTAAAGATATTTGCTGCCTGCACCAAATTATCTCACTTCTGACAAACTCCACCACTGGGATTTGAAAGGACAACAGATATCAGTGCTGGGACCTAATAGACTTCAGATACCATTATATCTTTCTCATGTGGAGCATTGCCAGGAATATCATGTGAATCAAAGATGCCATGAGACCCAAAATCCTGTGGTTTTCCCCTCTCAGGGAACAAAGTCTAAGTGGAAAACATTAGAAATAGATCTAGATATACATCCGTTTTTCCTGTGGAAGAAATGGTCTTCAAATTGAGGAGTCTAGGTGATAACCCAGGAACCCAATCCTGCATGAAAGAGTTGTGAATTTTCTCTTGGAATCCCAGCCTGGTTAATTGACCTCTCACCAAAGTGAGAGAATCCTGATTCCTTGAAAAAGACTCTGCAAAGATGAACAAGTTGTCTAAATTTGGAAAATGTGGATAGCCTGTAGCCTGCAATGAGCTGAAACTGACACTATACACTTTGCGACCACTCTTGGTGCAGTGAATTGTCCAAGGAGTAAGGCAGATAACTAATACTGTGATCCAGGCACACAGAACCTTAAGAAATGCCTGAAGTCTGGATAAATAGGGATGTGATAATAAGCATTTTTTTAAATCTAGTTATTAGGAAACTTAAATGAGGAAGAAGAGATAAGAGGTTGCCAAGCGACAGCATTTTGGACTTGGGCACTATCACAAACAGATTTAAGAAAGAAAGAAAGAACCAGAACTGGTTTCCAAGCATTTTCTTTCTTTGGCACTAAAACATCCTTGAGTAAAAACCTTTTCCCACATGGGAAGGAGGAACTGGTTCTCTCATTTCCTGGGACAGCACGTGATGAAGGAGAGATGGAAATAAAACAGTCTGGTCTGGTGGATGAGGGAATATCCCCTGGAAAGAAAGAATTTCTACTCAATGTCATCTGTAACCTTGATGAATGCTCTTCAGAACCCATTTGTCTGAAACTATCTGTTGACAAAGAGAAAAATGGAGGTTTGGACTTTCTAGAAGGAAAAATGGGGTTGTCAGTACAGTATGGAGGGACAAGGTCCCTTAAATAGTTAATCTGACTTGTTAGACTGACCTTGGTTTTGGATAGGGAGTCCTGAATTCTTTCTGGAACTCCCTTGACATTTCTTCTTAAATGTATGTTTACTCACATTTTATTGTGACTGTTTATTTTGTTTTTCTTTTGTTTATTTTTGACAAAATTGGATGAAGGAGTTAGAAAATCACTTAGAAAATTTGGAAAAGGAGGGCTAAAAAATCTTAAGAGATTCACTGTATCAACTTAACCCTCTCAATATATTTTTTGCCCACCTTTGCAGCAGAGGGGCTAATACTAAATCTCTATCCAAAGATGGATTTAAAATCCAGTTTTTAACATCATCTGAGAGGTTCTGAGAACACGGCCAGGCAAACCTCCTCAACACAGTACCAGTGGCCAAAGCCCTTGAAGAATTATAAATATTGTCATACACACACTGCAAAGTAATGGAGAAGTCAAAGAAATAGAAATCGAGGTTATGGAACAGCTGCAAAGGGAAGGATTCAGTGTAGTAAATCGAATACAGAAAGCACCACAACAGGATAGAGCGATGGATATCCAAATTAAGGGGGAGCCAGTGGAACAGGAAGCAACTGGTCAGGTGCCATATCAAGATATTTTGGAGCCTTCCACAGGAAACCAGTATAAACATTCATTTGAAGCTAGACAGCAAGGAAAGGAACAGGAAACTGTGGAAACTCGGATGCAGACAATGTTGAGGAGTGATAGGCCAGTGAGTTCCCATATGACAGAACAACAGATATAGGATGAAATTGAAGAGAATGTGCCACAGGAAGATGCTACAGAACTTTCTATAGAATGCCCGCAGGAAACGGAAAACAAGGGATGTGCCCTCAGTATAGAAGAAAATGAGTTAAGAGAAGAGTTGCTTGATTTAATATACAAAGATAGATAAATCAAGATCACTGAGAGAAATAGACTGCAGAAGGTTAACAAAACTCCCAAAGTCAGAAGCTTGATAAAACAAATGAACACAGTAATTAGGACTGCCCATAGAGATCCATGCAATATAACAGAAGTAAACAGAATATATTACTGTACTGCCAAATTAATAACTGATAAAGTTCTACCACAGGAACATAGGATAGTGAGGCAAAAGAGGGGGCAAAAGTGAATACCATCATGGACATATCGAATAGAGAAAACTATAAAGCAGCAAGTGTCATTGTTAGAAGATTATAGAAGATGGAATAGATCAACAAAAATACTAAGAAAGATAGATGTGATAAAAGCAATGTGCAGTATTAGAACAGACCAGGATCTATTATGCACTATTGGAGATAACAAAGTAAAAATTTCAAAACAGGCGGAAAGACTTAGACGATACAAAGATAAATATAAGGGAAAAGCAAAAAATAAGCACTTTTTTGTGACCCAAAAAAGTTTTATAGAGAATTGGGAAATAAGGTAAA
Organism: Protopterus annectens; assembly: GCF_019279795.1. Taxonomy (NCBI): domain Eukaryota; kingdom Metazoa; phylum Chordata; order Ceratodontiformes; family Protopteridae; genus Protopterus; species Protopterus annectens. The sequence goes on along the minus strand of NC_056746.1, from coordinate 1,422,905,657 downwards.
AGAAATTGAAAGACTCCAAAAAAGAGGAAGTAGATATATTTTGCAGAGGTATCTATGAAGATCCTGTGGAACCTAACAAAGATGCTAAATGGATAGAAGAAGTAAAGGAAAGAATAAGAAGTTTAAAGGTACAGGATATGAAATGCGATGAAGTAACAGTCAGAGAGCTTGAAATAAAGTTGAGAAAAGCTTTAACTGGAAAACCCCAGGCCCAAATGCTGTACCTAACTTTGGCTTAAAAAAATTAACTTCATTGCCCGAGGATTTAGCCATGAGTAAGAACTATTTATATGCGCATCCGGACACACACCGCACTGGTTAACAAATAACAGGAAAAACAATGCTCCTACCTAAGAGTGAACCTGCAAGCTACCCTAAAAATTATAGACCAATAACTTGTCTTTCAACGACGTATAAACTATACATGGGAATTGACGCCTATAGAGTTTATAGTTGTTTAGAAGAAAACTCAATTATGGCAGTAGAACAAAAGGCAATAAAAGAAAGTCATATGGAACAAAGGATTATTTATTGTTAAAGTTATAGTGGAGAACTGTAAGAAGGGGAAGAAATTAAGTATGGCATGGATTGACTAGAAAAAAGCATTTGATAGTATCCGACATTCATGGATAAAAGGGTGCTTAAAATGTATAAGATACACCCTACACTGATTGACTACATTACAGTAACCATGAAACAATGGAAGACCACTTTGCAATTAAACCATGATAAAGGACAGATTATTATCCCAGGGATAAAAATTCAAATGGGGATATTCCAGAGTGACTCTTTGTCACATTTGCTATTCTGCCTTGCCATTAATCCATTAAGCTGTTTATTTAACAGCTTAGGCCATGGCTAGAATTTGGTTTCTAGAAAACAACAAAGTCTAATGGCTTCTTATCTTCTCTTTGTTGATGATTTAAAACTGTATAGCTCATCAAATGAGGAAATGAAAGCACAGCTGCAGGCTGTCAAAACTTTTGTCTTGATAAATTTGCAAAAGCTGCCCTTTAAAAAAGGAAAACTGCAGCACCAGGAAAACATCAGTTTGGGACAAGAATGTGATTAAAATAACTTGAGCTAGAGGAAGTGTATAAATATTTGGGAACTGATGAAGGATCAGCAATAAAATATGAAGAGATGTGAATAGAACTCAGTAAGGAGTACTTTAGAAGACTTAAATTAATCCTGAAAACAGCATTGACATCTAGGAACAAGATCCAAATTATACATCGATTTGCTCTTATAGTTTTGGAATAAGTGACTGGCCCCAAAAAGTATTGAATAGACTGGATATTAAAAGAAGAAGGATGCTTCATGCTTACCAAATGATTTATAAAAATCAGTGTATACCAAGATTATATATTCGCCTCCTTGAAATTGCATGTATAGATCTGCAATCGTAGGACTCCACACATATTTACTGATCTCACAAGATCCAAATGTAGTGAAAGTTTTGAAACATGAGGAGACTAAATCTAAAATGACGTCTCTGCTTAATTTAGCAGAAGCATATTGACATCAAGCAGGAATGGAAATCAAACCAGAAGTGGATAAAGACCAGACAGCAACTGGATGTATCAAAAAACAAAAGAAATAATATAAGGTGAAGGACTAGATGAGAAGGCAAGAAATGTGGAAAAAAACATAAATATAGTTGCAAGTATAGAAAACTTCTGGAAGAGCCTGATGTTAATCAAGACCGAACTCAGGGATGGTTAAGGAGAGGCAAGTTCAAATCAAGAAAAGAAAGGTTAATATTGGCAGCCCAAGATAGTGGGCTACATACATGCTGGTACATGTGGGGGAGACAGACATATGTAGGTTTTGTAAAACCGAACTGGAAACAGTCACACACCTTGCTGCTGGTTGCGAAGCACTAATGTTAGAGGGACTGTATACTGAAAGGCATAATAATGTGGCGAGACTGTTACACTGGAAATTGTGCAAACATTATGGTATCGAAGTGGCTAAAAAACACTGGAAGCATGAGCCACAAAAAAAAAATCACAGAAAATGATGAAGTTGATATCACATGGAATCATCCAATACCAGCAGTTCAAAAGATAGATGCTAGAAAACCAGATATAGTCGTCCAAGAAAAGAAGACAAAAGTAGCATTGATCATTGATCATTGAAATCGCCACACTCAGTGACAACAGTGTCTTGTGTATAGAGAGACACAAAGTCATAAAATACATGGATCTGCAGGCAGAAATGAGAACCATGTGGAAGAAAGATACCCAAACAGTTCCAATAATAGTAGTAGGAGCAACAGGTCTTATAAAAAAGAATTTACAATTGTATTTGGATATGTTACCAATTCATGTAACACCATACGAATTGCAGAAGGAGTCATTACTGGGCACACTGCGGGTGCTGCAAAGAGAACTTTTGGCTGACATCAAAGAGTGAAACAATACTAATTTCATGAACTTTAATCGTACTTTGACTTAAGAATGGGGTCCATTCCCATCATGGTATTAGAAACCCAAAAGACTTGGAGTAATTAAAAATGGCAATGGATCATTTGTGACTTCTACAATAGAAGAAACTAAATTATTTAAAACACATTTTTTTTCCTTAGAAGAAGAAACTACAGACAAAACATTCCTCATGCTTTCACAATTAGTCAGAACAAACCTTAACATATTAGCCTGACAATTCAAGATTCTGAAAATCAAAGTTGCAGAAGCATACACCTTCACCCATACTTATCAATAATCTTCTCATCCTTATCAGAAAGAGTAGGATTGGGATTAATTAAATGCTTGACAGAAGTAAGATTCCCTAAAGATTAAGCTGCTGGCTCAACTTTGGGAAAAATGTATAAGTTAAAAAAGTGAAGAATTTTATACACCCTATCTGCCTTTTTACAGGCAGATGGCTGAGTATCAGGAAAATTTTAGGCAGTAACACACACATCCTCCAAAAATGAGAGAACTGGAGTGAGAGATGAAAGTTCTGGAAATTCCTTTTGTAACAGCTCATAGTATTTTCTGAGGTACTGAGAATCCAGTGTTCACCCACTGAAAACACTGGGACATTCTGTAAATAGTCTCAGAAAAAGATAAACCACTACAGGCAGAATCAAAAACTGAGCTCTACTGAGTCTGAATCAGAAATCCGAGGAGAAACCACTATATCTGACACTTTGTCTTCCTGTCCAGATTCAGAATCTTGAAGCTCATCAGGAAAAGAAGTAACCCTCTTTCTTTTATCAAAAACTACTTTATAAGAAAGATCAATAGCCTGAGTTAAATCCTGAGATAGACCTGCTAGATCACTCCTGCCCAAGGAAACTTACAAAGCAAAAAAACAGAAGTCCATCAATCAAAACGTACAAACGTCATTTATTAAGACACAAAGCTTTAAAGTAGAACTCTTTTTCAGTGTAAAACATCATAAAAATGCAAAAATATGCTTACATTAAATACAAAACACAGCCAATCATTTTACATCAACAATTAACATCAATTAATAACTTGAAATTTAAAGTGCCCCATCCTAAAATTATATACATACATACATATATAACAATAATACTAAAATCATAATAAACCATCTGATTAAAGCTTATCATGCTTATCTTTCAAAACTGCTTTAAGGCTATTACTAGTATTTAGCCCTGGCAGAACACAATGGGACCTTTAGAAATGACAAGTTAATGTTTTTTAAGAGGTTTGTGGATGACATATTCCTCTTGCGGAAAGGCACACAAAGTGAGCTGAGTGAGTTTGTTAAATATCGCCATTCCACTACTGAAATTTTACTGTTTGATGTTAAATCATCAGAAATCAGTATTAATTTTCTTATTATTATAGCTTCTAAACAGGATACAAACAAAACTACCAGGATACAAACAAAACTACCAGACAGGATGCCTTTCGGAGGGACTAAGTGACAATCATCCCACTTTCCTTCTAAGCCCATCATGTACAAACAATTCAGAGATGACTACAACTTAAACCAACAGGACATAAATGATATCTTAAAACAATGCAATGGAAAACCTCTACTAGCCCTAGGACTAGACTAAGTGGTAGACTACTTAAACAATATGTTTATCAATGTTCTTAATTCAGTTGCACCTATTAGAAAAATAAGAGCAAAAACAAATTACACTCCATGCCTAAGTAGGGGCACAAGAGCCCTACTAAAATCTAGAGATAAGACCTGGAAGACTTGGAGAAAAGACAGTTCAAATCAAGCCATGCAAAACTATAAACAGCTCAGGAATCTAGCCAAAAAACAAACCAAACTAGATAAACAAAACTACTTCTTAAGTCTCGAAAACAAACAGTCAAACCCCCCACACAATTTTGTCCCACTATCAACTCCCTCTTAAAAACTGGTAAAATAGCAACACCTTCCCCCACCTCCCCAAATAGTGATAAGAATGACACCGCCTCCCAATTCAATCAGCACTTTATAAACTCAATCCAAACACTGTCCACCCAGCTGTCCAAGACTAATCCCTCATCTACAACTAAAATGAGAACTCTACTAGTAATTCTACCATAACACCAAATAATATACCCTGCCTCACTCTCTCACCCATTCCAACAGCTAAAATTAAAAAACTCCTCCTAAACTTAAAACCTATCACTCTAGCTGCTGACGGTATACCTGCTAGCTTTCTAAAAATGTCAGCTGACTCCCTAGCCTATCCAGTCTCAATCCTTATCAATCAGTCCATTCAGGAAGCCTATGTCCCTCAAATATGGAAATTATCCTACATCATACCCCTACATAAAGATGACCATTCCTATGATTACTCCAACTACCGTCCAATAGCCATACTCCCCCCATTATCTAAGCTCCTCGAGAAATGTATTCATTCTCAAGTCATGCAGTACTTGAACACATATAATCTACTTTCCCCACCCAACTTGGCTTTTGCCCACATCACAGCACAAATACTGCTCTTCTCTCTTTCACAAATCAAGTTAATCACCATAGGAACAATAACAATTTCATATCTGCTATCTTCTTGGACCTCTCCAAAGCATTCAACATGATCTCACACCCAAAACTAATAGGTTCATAGGTTCATACTAGGCTATTTGCCCTAGGGCATTTATAAGCCTAGCCAGAGTGTGTTTGGCTTTCGCCACCCATTTTAAATGAATTTTGCTATGCCCTTTTTCGAGGTTAGTATACTGTGCCTCTGTCTAACAGTGACACAGAAGTGATACCCGGGGTAAACCTACTATCTCCCATCCACTCATCAAGATTCCTCTTGAAGAGAGTCAATGAGGGACTCTGCCTAACCTGGACTGGGATTTTATTCCAGAGTGAAGGGAGCCTCTGGGTTATGAATCTGTCCCTCCAGCATGTCCTATTTATTTCAGTGCTGAGGTTCAAGTCTCTCAAGCACGTAGCTCGATGGGATTTGGATTTTCTGAGGTGCAGCATGTCCATTAATTCCGGGTTGGACATGGCTTTATACGTCAGGCACAGATCGCCTCTGAGCAGGCGGTATGCCACTGAGTAGAGCTGGAGTTTCTTTAACCAGGCAGCATATGGCATCTGTTTGAGCCCTTTAATCCTCTTGGTGAGGTACTTTTGGGGTCTTTCCAGTTGCTGCAGGTGTCTGGTAAGGCACATCCCAAAAGGGACATTGTACTCAATTATGGGCCTAATGAGGGATGAGTAAAGAGGCACGATGACCTCCCCTGATCTAGATGTGAATCCCTTCATGATTAGGTGGGCTATATAAAATGTTTTTCTAACCACTTTGGCCACGTGGTTGTCAAATGAGAGATTGCTATCAACTTGGGTCCCCAGGTCCCTAATTACTTCTTACATACTTAATGGATTACCACCTATGTGGTAATTTGTGGGCACTTTGATTTTGCCAAAGGGGATGACTATACACTTTTTGGCGTTTAGCTTGAGGCCATGGCTCTGGCACCAGTTGTCTGTTTCTATGAGGCCCTTTTGTAGGATGCTTGTGTCAGATGGAGAGTCAATTATGGCACATAGTTTGCAGTCATCTGCGAACTTGGTCAGCCACAGTCCTTCTGTGTTAGCCTGTACCTCCAAGAAATATATACCAAACAAGAGAGGTCCCAGGACTGAGCCTTGTGGGACCCCACTTGTAACTGGTTTGGAGTCTGACATGGCTCCAGCAATTCTAACCATGTGGGTTCTGTCCTCGAGTCAGTTTGCAACCCATCTAGTGATACAGGGGTTTATATTTAAGCTGGTGAGCTTATCTATAATGCCCGAATGGGGTATTGTACCGAAGGCTTTTGCAAGGTCCAGGTAGGTTGTGTGGACCACCTTCCCCACGTCAATGGCCTTGGTGACTGTTTCAAAGAAATCGACCAGGTTTAAGAGGCAGAATCTGCCCTTAACAAAGCCGAACTGGGTAGGATCCAGTGTCTGTAGGTCCCCAATATCTTTATTTATGAGGTCCATGATGATCCTTTCCATATCTTTGCAGACCAAGCTAGTCAAGCTTATGGGGCGATAGTTTCCAGGATCCATTGAGGCACCACCTTTGTGGAGAGGGACCACTGTTGCTGTATGCCACTCTTTGGGTACATATCCTGTAGTAAGGCTGAGATTGAACAGTAGTTTTATGTTTGGGTTTAGTTCTTCTTGGAGTTCATGTAGGACACAGCCCGGGACACCGTCTGGTCCCATTGATGCTGTGTTTTTTGCTTTGGAGAGGGTGGCTCTTACCTGAGCATCTGAGATGTCAGGGGGGCAGCACTCTGCTGGGATAGATATTTGCCCTTTTGGTGGGGAAGGGGGGGAGAAGTTTGCACTGAACCTGTCAGCTAGGATGTTGGCAATGTCTGTGGGTTCGGTATATTTTTTGTTATTTTGGACTAATTATGAGCATATCTGGGAATTCACACCCAGGTTCCTAACATAACTAAAGAAAGCTTTGTGATTATCCTTAGTGTCCTGTGCAATTTTTCTCTCGAAGCTGGCCTTAGACGATTTTATGAGTGCCCGTAGTTTTTTGCTAATACTGATCAGAGATGCCTTCCCTTTTTGGGATTTTGCTCTATCATGTTGTAGCTTCCTCCTTCTATTGTATAGTTTGTTTATGGTTGGGGTCCACCAGACAGGACGCCTAACTTTGGAGGATTGGGTCTTGGTTTTATTTGGGATTGCATGATCCATGCATTCCTGAAAGTGTTCATAGAATGTGTTTATAAAAGATTCTGCGGTCTGGACCGTATTTTCTACAGGCCTGGGGGCTTTGAAGGATTCCACCTCAGTTTTGAGGAGTGTGAAATTTGCTTTAGAGAAGTTTTTCACTGTGGTTTTCTGGGCAGGGTCTGGGGTCGGGATGTGATTATCTAGTGAGATTAGTTTATGGTCTGATCTTACCAGTGAGGGATACACTTCTGGTCTGGAGCATAGAGTCCCCATGTTGGTGATGATCAGGTCCAGTATGTTTTCCCCTCTTGTGGGAGTGGCAACAAGTTGTTCCATAGCATTTGAGTTTATAAATTCTAGGAACCTTTGGGCTAGGGTGTTGGAGCTAGAGTAATGCTCCCAGTCTATGTTAGGGTAGTTGAAGTTGCCCAATATAATGGTGTTTGGAGAGACCTTCATATTTTACAGTGTTCTCAGGAAGGCCGAGTGGGGTTCCTGGGTTTGGATGGGTGGTCTGTAGCAGGCTATAAACTGGAAGGCAGTTTTACCCACTGTTAGTTGCACATGGATAGTCTTTGATGCTTCATGCTGTGCCACCAACCTGGAGGTGTGGGTATCTTTGACGAATATTGATACTCCCCCTCCTTTTGTGGTTCAGTCCAAGTTTTGGGGCCAAAAAACATGGCATGAGGTATAACCTGGTAGTGCTGGGGTGCACTCGGGAGCCTTGAACCAGGTTTCTGTTACTGCACAGATATCAATGTTCTCCATGCTAAGGAGAGTTTTGAGTGTGTGCATCATGAGGTTTAGACTTCTGGCTTTGAGTAGCATTACTCTTAGTTTCTTATCCCTTGTGATACCTATGGAGGTGGGTTTGTCTTTTGAGCCTTGCCTAAAAAAGGCACTATGGGGGTGGCAAGAGCCTTTGCCATTATCCGAAAGCCCAGGGGTGACAGTTGCAAGCCAGCCCTAGCGAAGCATCGTGGCTTGTCGAGCATGTCATCCCAGGCAGACAGGCATTGGATCCCCTTTGAATGACACCAATACTTAAGCCAATTGTTGAAAGTGATCATCTTGTCTTCATATTGTGGCATCATTCTTGGTGAGGGTAAGATGCTACTCAAGGTCAGGGTCATACCATAATAGATGCCCTTACCTCCCTATCCTTTGCCCTTCTACCATATCCTGGTTTAACAGTTATCTAAGTGAAAGACAGCAATATGTCCATTGGCAAGATATACTATCTCTTCTGCTTCCCAGTTCCATAGGCATACCTCAAGGCTCAATACTGGGCCCACTTCTCTTCTCTATCTTCACAAATAACCTACATACCTCCACACAATAAGCTACTCTTGTACAGTATGCTGATGACTTGACACTCATCTGAAGAGCTCCATCTCTTTCCACCCTACAGCAGCTGGCCTAAGAATCTTTCTCTGCTGTAGAAAATCGGATCACTGATATCCAACTCATTCTTAACCCCAACAAAACTAAATTACTCTTGTTCACCCCAAATAAATCTAAATCTACTCCCCTAACTTTTTCTTTCTCATCTAAAAATGGCACTCTAATCACCCGTTCAACCCATACCAAACACCTTGGGGTAGAAATAGACAAAAATCTCTACTTTGATTTTCACATAGCTCAAACTAGCCAAAAAGGTTTACAAAAAAATGGGTACACTTTATAGACACAAGAATCTTCTCACCGATAAAGCAAGATTCACTTTAGCCTAAAGTCACCTTCTGTCCGCACTTATGTATGCAGCCCCAATATTAACCCATATTAGAAAAACTGATCTTGACAAAATTGAATCATGTTACAACAAAATTGCTAAATTTGCCAAAATTCTACCCTCAAAACCCATCATTGCCAGGTACTAAGAAATATGAAATGGCTAGAATTACCCCAATTACTCACCTACTAACAGCTAACTATTGCATTTAATATCCTGACCTACCCTGAAAAAATGCCAGTGCTAAAACAGCTGCTCTCCCACTACTCTACCAGTCATCCCCTCTGTTCTACCACTAAAATCTATTCTCTGTACCACCAGGGCAAACAACATTGCAGGAAAATCTCTTTGCTCTTATAGCATAGATAAAACCTGGAATACCCCCCCCCCCACCATAACCTCCTCCACAAATCTTACACAATTAAAAAAAAAAATGCATAAGTCACATCTTATGAAAACCTGGATCTGCCCATGTATAACTTAACTTACTTCATCCTGTCACATTCGTTTTCCAACTACAATTGAACTAACTCACAATACAGGCCTTGACTTATTTACAACTAACATGTAATCCTGCTTCAGAGTCATGCATCTATCTATGTTTCTTTTTAACTTACTATCTAATTTTTGATTTGTCTTCTCATAGCAACTATTGCTATGCATCTCAACAGTTGTATTCCACTTTGAAAATGCGTTTGTTTTTTGTATTTTGTATTATTACAACATTGTTACTGTTATCTGGTTTGCGGAGCTTTTCTGCCCGGGCCTCCAGTGAAAATGGACCCAGCCCAGTTGGATTTTCCTGGTTAACAAAAGTAAAATAAAATAAATAAATAAATAAAATATTATTTTTGACTCGGTGATACATAGGAAGAAGTGCAAGCTGTAAAGTATGTACACTTAGCTAGTATGCACCCTCAACATATTTTAGAGGGGTTGTGAAAGGGCAATTTATGAGAGCAAGCAGGTTAAGTACGAAGGATGGAACATTTGTAAAAGAGATGGAAGGAATGGCCTCTGATTTTAGGGATAGAGGGTATAATAATACCCTCATTGAAGAAGCTAAAAATATGGTAAATTGATTGAGGAAAAATGTAGCTAAACCATATTTGTCTGGCAAAAGTGGTAACATGCATAATCAAGCAATGTGGTTAAGAATAAGGGTAAGGTTAATTATATGATGAAGTTTAACAGAAACACGAAAACAATACAATGCATTATTAGAAAGAACTGGACTATTTTGACGTCCAGTCAAGAAGTTAGTCAAGTGGTCGGTGTGAAACCATGGTTTCTATATAAAAAAGAAAAAAATCTGAAGCAGTATCTGTGTTATAATAACTTGACTAAAGGAACATCAGGCAGTAAGTTTAGAAGAAAATCAGGTACCATCTCTTGTTATAATTGCACACATTGTAAGGATATAAACGTAGACTTATTCACTGTCCATCCTATTAGCTGTGAGAGATTTGAATTTAAGGCATCAGGTACTTGTAATACAGAAAACGTGTTTTATTTTGCTAATTGTGTTCAAAGCCAATGCTTCTATATCGGGAATACCAATAAAAAATTAAAGGAAATGATAAGTGCCCATATGTCTGATATTCATAGAGTTATTCTTGCTAATGCTTTAGCCAAGCAGGTGTCCATTTATGGGTTTCATCATAATTTTAAGTTTAAAATTCTACAAGTTATTGAACCCAATGGGAATGGGGGTGATATAGTTAATAGAACAGAGATGGCTGAATACAAATGGATTAGTTATTTTTGGACAGTCTATTTACTGGGGCTAAATACTAGTAATAGCCTTAAAGCTGTTTTGAAAGATAAGCATGATAAGATTTAATCAGATGCTTTATTATGATTTTAGTATTATTGTTATATATGTATGTATGTAATTTTAGGATGGGGCACTTTAAATTTATTTAAGTTATTAATTTATGTTAATTGTTGATGTGAAATGATTGGCTGTGTTTTTTATTTAATGTGAGCATTTTTGCATCTTTTATGATGTTTTACACAGAAGAAGAGTTCTACTCGAAAGCTTTGTGTTTTAATAAAATATGTTTGTACTTTTTGAATGGTGGAAGTCTGTTTTATTTATTTTTACTAATGTTTTACTTTGATGTTTTTCAGCTACTTGGGAGTTTATTTGGAACTTGCCCAAGGAAATTTGAGAAGCGGTAGATGCATTTTGGTTTTGTGTGCTTTTGACAGGAAAATGGGGTCAACGGTGTTATTAATTGCAACAGAAGCTTCCCCAGTGATGGGCACAACCTTCTGACAAAACAAGGAAGTCTTCCTTGTTCTCTCTCCCAAGATCAACAAGAATAACTCTCTTTTGCCTACTGAAGGGACACCAAAAGCCTCAGAGGATGTGGCTAACCTTTGGCTCATAGCAGCTCTAGGGATGGGAGGTAAAAGAGGAGTCGTCTGATGTACAACTAATGGCCACAGTTGAGTCACCCACCTGTGGCTGAGGAAAACTGCTAGCCTGCTGTTGTGTCAGAGACTGTTTGCTTAACGGTTTCTTTTTGTGGCTGGAAGACCAGGAGACCAGCAGTTTATTCCATAGTCAAGCCAAAAATGGTGCCTCTTTCCCTGGGGAAAATAAGCAGCAAGAACCATTAAAAACTGAAAGTCTTTTAAACTTACTTTTTCAAAAAAAAAAAAATAAAAAACAACAAAAAACACTTTAAGACCTTTAAAACATTTAGCCAGCCCCAAAGAGTAAAATAAACACAATGTATCCATACTACTAGCTTTAAAATCACTTTCCTAAACAAAAAAGTGTTATCAACAAATATTTTTCTTTTTTTTAGTAGGAAGTTTTTTTTCCCCCTGAATGGAGCTTATCTGTCCAGCAAAGAAACAGCACATGTTGACCATTGTTCCTCGAAAGCCTTGGAGGAACTTATTGTTCTGTATCAGGAAAGTTCTTGGCACCTAAACTTGTCTTTTTAGTCATCTCAGCTCAAGCTAACTGTTTGGGCAAGTGGAAGGTGCCCTGACACTTTGCAAGCTGTTTGGCTGTTATATCTTTGCAGGATATAACCCATATAGTTTAGGCTACTGCAGCAGTGACCAATATGAAGAGCATCATGTTGTAGCGTAAGACAGAGGGTCATATTATATCTGTTTATGCCAGCACTGGAGCTCTCCTATTTGCTTAATTAGCTTGCACTTGATAGGAAAGCCAACACCATGAACAATTTCTCTTTTCAGAAAATTCGTCCTCTTTTTTTAACAGTATTTTTTCTGGTATTCTGTTATGGATAACAGTGTTGATGAAACTTCTTTCAAAGCCACTGGCCAAGATATTAGTTATTTTTGACTTTCTTTATACTTGTCATCCCTTTTAATGGAAATATACCATTTTGCTAAAAATCATCTTTTTCTTGTTTTAATTACTGACAGAATAATCATACTGAACATACCTATACAGCCAGGAGAAGGTGCTGTATCCTTGGTTTAGGGCATTCCTAGTGGCTTTATCATGTGTAAACAGATGTAACCCTACAAAGAATCACCCCATCATATCACCCAGCTCCCAGTTTGATAAATGGCCTGGGTGCTAGAAGAGCTAGTTGAAGAGAATTAACTGGTTTCCAGCCTGTGATCCCTCATCTCAAAAGGCATTGATATGTGTTTCTATTGTGTACCTCTACTTTTCTTAATAAAACATTGGCATATCTTATAACAATTTTAACCACAGCTAATAGGTTTTATCAATATGTTGGATAAATTATAAAGAAAGAATGAACCACAGCTCAATATATTTAAATTAATTACATCTTCCTTTTCCCATTAGTTAAGCCAATTCCCATGGACATTTTTGCTAGCCATTGCAATGTTCCAAATAGCATTGGTTTAGTGTTTGAAAAAAAGTACTGTTAGTACTTTATCTGGCAGCCATTTTTGAACTGTAATGAAGTCACAGCTCATTACACTTAGCATTGTATACAGAATGTATATTAGGCCATAACTCCAAGCCACTGTATAACATGTGGCATTCAGATATGGTGTATTTATTAATTTTGTTTACTGGGGGAGTACACTGACCACAAATGAACACTTGCAGGCAAAGTCCAGTTGAAGAAATTTACAAAAAAAAAGAAAGAAAGAAAACAAAACTAATTCATAAACATGGAGTAATCACAGAAGGTAAAGAATCCTGCAGACAATTGAAACAATGAATAAATATCATTAACAGAGTACAAAACAAATATGGATTAATTTTAATTGTAAATATAGGAGAGAAGCAGCAGGTAAGAACAGAGGGTTGAACTAGAAGTGATGCAAATGAGGAAAGAGTTAGATGGCACATCTAGTGGAAAAGCACTCAAAGTCTGATTTTTGATGGTGGTGTCCTTTGAGTAGTGTTCTGAAACTGAAGAAAGAGGAAAGCTCTTTTATGTGACCCAGGAGAGAATGCCAAAGAATTTTTGCAAGAATGGCAAAGGAGTGGCTGGTACAGTGCAGTGCAGTGTTTTTTGTTTTTTTTGAAGGGGGTGGTCTGGAGTGAAGGTGTTAATTTGAAGAGGTACTGGAGGTGGTAGAGGATGGTTTTATTATGGAGTTTGGCAAGGTAGTTAAAGGACATGATTGTTTATATTGTTTTTTCAGCATTTTTGATATTCCAAATATGATACTTTTTGGAAGCATTTAGGAGTAGCCTATGGTTGTTTAGCCAAGATTTAAGGGAGTGGAGTTCAGACTGAGCTTGGTTTGAATAGCTGAATGTAAGAGACTGGATTAAAGGATAGCCATGCAACCTGTGTAAAGTCTAAAAGGAAATTTGGGGAAGTAAAATAGGAGTTAGTTAATAAAGATTAAAAAAAAATAGCGGGATGATTATGAAGCCTGGGGGCACTCCTTTGGTAATGGTTGCTGAAAGTGAGAGGGATAAGCCAATTTTTACTTAAAATATCTACTTGTTAAGAAATCTTGGAACCAGGTGACTGTGTTAGAGGCAAAGCCTGATTTCTTGGAGGGAGTGAAGGAGAAGGAGGTGTTCAACAAGAGGAAAGGCTTTAGCAAAGTAAATGAAGAGTGCTTCTGAAAGGGGTCCTTTATCCATGCTGAGAAAGATCTCTTCAGTAAGTGACTATAGTGCTATCCTTGTGCTCTGAACAAGCCAGAATCCATGCTGTTTAAGCATGAGGAGGAGGTATTGTTGGATGTAAGTTGACGATTACAAAGAGAGAGTTTATTTATAAATACTGGTAATTACTAGGGATATCAGAGCTGAGTCCTGTGGCTGGTGAGGAGATTGAGGACGCAGATGTAGAATCATATTGCTGACTGTGAGTGTGTCCTAACTAACCCTGACCACAGCAACAGCTTTGCAAGCTCTACAATGGCTGCCTTCAGGAGGTGCATGCACACTTCCATTCGTGTGCAGCCTCCCAACCACCCCAAAGGTCCAAAATTGTTAATGCTGCTATGGGCAATACCAGACAGACTCCATTTCTTCACCTAGAATGGGTGAGCCAATGTCAGCCACTCATTCCCTGCCTCCATCATCTGGTCCCTCTAGGTTTGACGGATCTTGTGTTGTTACAGGTGCCTCATTCATGGTGTCATAACCATTACATAGCTATATAGACTACATACATTATTACTGATTAGTTACAAATCCATTTAGTAAGGTCTGAAGGCATCTTGATAGACATGATTTCCAGAATGTCTTTTATCTCTATACTGATACATTAAGACACTGTTGTATTTCCTGCCAAAATAAAATGTTAACCTACTGTGATGAGTTTTCTCCCAGTCTACTATTATTTCCCTTAGCCATATTCAAGGATGTGAACTCTTTGGTATTAAACTTGAGCAACAATGGGTTTCAAACTGACAGCTGTTGGGACGGGGATGCCATTTTTAAAGTGAAACAGTTTGCGACATCTGCTATTCAGAAAGGAGCAAGAGCTCATACAACCTTAATATTGGTTAGAGGCTGCATAATGAATGTTGATGCTTTGAACGAGGATTCTGTACTAGCCTTTGAAACATCTAAGCATGCAGCTCAGTTGCACAGCATATCAGCACTTACTCATAACTGGCATGTCAGCGACAAAGATAGTTCTAACACATGCAGTCGAACATGTCACATTAAGAGCAAGTGAAGTAAAATAGAATAGACAAAAAAAAACATTATTTGCCCAGGCAATAACTACCCCCTGATGCTTCCTTACTCTGTAGTTGCTGCATCTTGGTGAAAGGATGATCACTGACAAGTAATAAAAATTTGAATTAATCATTAGTAGGTAATAAAAAGCCTGTATTTTTCTTTCTTCAGTAGGTTGCAAGACCACAATAATGTAAATACGCTATAGTGTGAGTAATTAAGATCTTGCTACAATGTGAAATGATAAGCAGTGCATTGACAACTAACTCCACAGACTATTATGCTCAGATAAATCTTACAAGTAATTGTGCTGAAATCAACTGACCTCAAGTCATCGAACAGACTGGGACAAAATGAAGCCCAGTAAATGACTGATAGTTATATGCTATAAAATAAATATCTAAGGTATGAGATTACTTTCTATTTTATTCAACTGGAAAGATGACTGAATGAAAATGACCCTAATAAATATTACAGGCTAAACCTGTAGTGAAGGATTGGGCACAATATCATCTTCAGTATTCATGACACGATTGCCACTCATGTCCTCAACAGATGTTAGCATGTTCTTAGTCTCTATTTTCTACTTTATTTTCTCAATCACTCATTCTTTCTCTGATTACATGTTTAATCCAGTTCAGGGTCAGTTTACCTACATTTTGTCGCAAATAGTATGTGTGATTGTGCTTTTGTGCGGCTTGTAAGAGCAAATTACCGAACACTTCCGAGGACAAATTTCGAAAATGGTTTGATGGAAAACCATTTTCAACATTTGTCCGTGTGTTTGAATGTCAAAATACATTCGCTTATTAGTCATTCAACCACATTTTTTTCGAGTTTACAGTTGTTTTGCTGCTGTACTTTCGACCTTACAGATGTAGCACAAACAGCACACGATCAAATAAAGGTAAACCTTCAGGGTCATAGGGGAATTGAAGTCTATCACAGCTTTTAGTAGGTGCAAAACAATGAAGCATCTTGGATGGGGCAAATCCCATCACAGGACACACAGATGCACACACATACTCACAAGCAAGCAAGTACGCACTCTCACTCCCTCAAACACACATACCAGTGGGAAATGAGAGTAATACCAATTAATCAATGACACATCTTCAGCAGGCAGGAAGAAACAACACTCGGCAAAAAATGATGTGAACACAGGAAGGACATGCAGACTTCATATAGAAAGCAAAGCATCTGGGAACTAAACTGCACAATCAAGTTCTTCACAGAATAAATGCTAACCACTGCACCATTTTGCTGCCTTTTTTCTGTTTACTTCAATATTGTTTTTTGACAAAAGAACACAAAATAAACATATGAAATCATTTGGGGTTTGCCTCCTTTATCTTTAAAATTAATATTTATCTTACCTTTTCCATCATATAGAAACACAATTTTACAAAAGAATACAAATATAATATGAGTAAAAGATAAGTAAGAGATGCACTGTGGCATGTGATTTAATTCAAATGAGTATAAAGGGAGGGGCTGATTTCATTATATTCTGTTGCACACTGAAAAGGGGCATTAGCCTGAAACCTTTGTGAAGAATCAAAACATTTTATTAGAATCCTTTTCAGCCAAGCATTTCTTTCTACTGGGATTTTTCTTCTGCAAAAAGACAGGTAAGAGATGACATCTCAATAACTAAGCAAAAGTCAAGCACCTTCTGTTTGTACCATAATCTAATCACAAGAATTAGCATAAATAGCACATCTATCATAAGCAATGAATGCTGGTGCCTCAACAATGCAGCCCATCTAAGCAATCCTCACTATCCCTTAATCAAAATGTCTACCTTTGTCCTTGCACTCTGACATAACAGAATTAGGAATGAGCCCGCCATCCTCACTCTGACCCATCTTCATTGCTGTTTTCTTCTAAAATTAGCACTTCCCTCATTCTGTAGCTATTGCCATCACTTAGCTTAGTAACATGTTTGCCCCTACCACTTAGCATTCCTTGCATTCCTTTAGAGCTGTACACCCCTTTACTAAATTCCTGTTTAACCCCCACTCATTATACACACAGGTTCTTCCAAATACTTATTGACTCTACTCTCTTATTGTCTTAATTTTATTTGCTGAGAAAAATACTTCCCCATTGACTTAGAGTGTTTTGCTTTCCTATAAACTCTATATGTACTCCAGGTTAGTGCCTTCTAAAAATCCTCAACTTTCCTTCCACTTCCAGCATCATCTGACAGAGCAAATCCCCATTTATCAACTAACATCTCTCTGTACCATAGCCACTAACTCTCCCTAATGCTATAAAAACACCCTTCCTCTTTATCATTTACATGCCCTTTAACCCCTCTATAGTCCATCATTACTTGAATTCCTGATCCTGAAAACTTACCTCTTGTAACAAATTACATTTCCTCTACCATTCTACACAGTTTACCTATCACATTTCAAGACTTCCCTGCCAAGTCTCCCTTATTAACTTCAGTAGTCATTTTCCAAACACTCTTATACTGCCTCTGTTCAGCCTTCTGTCTTAAGTGATTTCTTGTGTAACACATCCTAAAGTCAATGATACCTCACCTCTGTACCACAAATAGGAAAAAAGCAACAGATATCTTCCACCCTATGACCATATAAACTTTTTCTCACAGCCATTCCACCTTCCTCCATGCCTCTGTCACTTGTGGATAAAACCACCATATATGGAGATTGTCCAATTCTGATTCCACACATCAGAACCAGTCTGCCTATAATCCCTCTGAGCATTTTCTAAACTTTTTTGACAACACACACAATCTATGAAAGAGGCACTGCTGCAGCTCATGGACCAGCTTTATTCTCTTCAATTTGCTCTCTGTCATCAATCTCTCTTCTAAGAATTCTTTCTTTTACTATGAAAACCAAAAGCGAAAATGTCTCCAAGCCAGATAACCAAAATCCACGACCAGAGAAGCAAGACAGCAGCAAAATGGTGTATGAAAACAACGTCCTTTATTTCAAGTAATCCACAAACAAAAGTAACACAAGCGCTTTCACTCAGACAATTCTGAGCTTTTTCAAGTGATGCCATTCCATTTAGCAATACGCCTTATATATTGTGTCAGTCATAACATTAATTGAAAATGCCTGCTGTTAATTTGAACATTTAAAGGAACCTTTAAAATATTTTAGTATAAGTAAAATATGTTAAAAACTGACTTACATCTAAATATGCTTCCTAAGCTGGAAATTAAACAATGATAAATTTTATAAATTGTGTTAAAAACCAATATGTTGTCATATTATCTGTGTAAAATTGTTAAAAGTATAAAAATAGTATTCTTAAAATGTCAATACACCTGAGTTGCCTAAAAAATATATATTTATAATATTAAAACCTTTCCTCCAAAATTCATTTCATTGGGTTCTACAAGTAGGCATGTTGTTATTAAAAAGCATCAGTTATTCATTTATTAATCATAAAATTTCACAAAGTATAAGCTAGAAAGCGAAAAATAATTGTTAAAGTATTTGATACATATGACCCCATTAAAGTGAATAAATAAATAAATACATAAATAAGTAACTAAATAAATAAATAAGTAAATATCTATAAATTCAATGATAACATCAGAAATGAAATGGCCTGCTAAAGGTGTATGTAATAGCTATAGCTATAGCCTTGCCCTTCTTAACTTGAGCACTGATTTGATACTGATGGTCCCGTTGAGCCCGGGTGGTCTTCCTGCATCCAACCTTAACTGCCATAATAACTCTCGGTATTCAAGGGTGGATTCCCAGTCACCACCCCTAATGTCTGGCTCAACTTGTTCTAATACTAGGAATTTAATGTTGGACCCTAAACAGAGAAGGGAGTGCTTGAAGAAGGCATTTGTTTCTTTCTTCCTAGCCATATCATAAAAATGTTCGTAAATCCGTTTTCTGAGTTCCCTTTTGGTCTTCCCCACATAAAAACTTTGACATGTGGTGCAAAGACCCAGGTACACCACCCCTTTAGTGGCACAAGTATAAAAACCTGCTGGATGTACCCTAAATCTCCTAGATGGGATATACACGGATTCTTCGTTCAATATGGCTTGGCATTGGCTGCAAGCACCACATTTATATGTGCCTAGTCTTGGTTGTTTCACCTTCCTCTTGTTGTCATGCTTCCTTTCAAAAATTTCTTTAAAATTTATACCCCTTTTCCTAACAAAACTGGGTCTAGGAGGTAAAAAGTCTTTCAGTTCTTCAAAAAGGGCTAGGACCGCCAATGATTTATTATAGTTTCTTCCATTTCCTTAGAATTAGAGGAATATGTATATGTAAAACTGTTCATGTGATGGTCAAATATGTTAGAAGCAGGTTTTATCACTGCTTCTGATCCTTTCCCTAATATGGGTGTGTATAAGGAGTTTCTTAAGGAACCTACCTCATCAGCTAAGCTCCTGAATAGTTCCAAGGGGTATCCTCTTTCTAAAAATAATGCCTGTAAAATTTCTACCTCAAGTTCAAAGTCTTCTTGGGTACTATAAATTCTGCATGCTCTAATGAGTTGCCCTTTAATAATTCCTCTTTTTTGATACAGAGGATGTGCACTCTCGTAGTGTAAAAATGAATTGGAAAAGGTAGGTTTGCGATGCAATTTAGAATGGAAAGTGTTCTGGGTATAATCCTTGTACAAGGTAATATCCAAGTAATGTAGTTCATGTGAGTTAACAGTGTGCGTGAATTGTAGGAAACTAGTAGTAGAGTTGATATATCTAAAAAACTGTCTTAACTCATCTTCTGAACCTCCCCAGAGGATACAGATGTCATCCAAATATCGTCTGTAAAAGAGGATATGCTGTTTCCAAGGTGGTATCAAGACAAATGTGTGCTCCCATTTATGTAGTACCACATTAGCATAGAATGAGGCACATGATGCCCCCATGGCTACCCCCTTTCGTTGCCGAAACAATTCACCATTGAAGAAAATGAAATTGTTCAGCAAAACAATTTCCATCAGCTCAGTTAATACATTTGAAAACTTGTTGGTAAGACTAGTTTCTTTACTAAGAAACTCACTGAACCATTCTAACCCTTCCTTGTGAGGGATACTAAAAAAGAGGTCCTTAATATCTATAGCTGTCATTAGTAGGTCTGGTGAAAAACAAGAAATAGGAATATCACGTAAAAAATGCCAAGAATCTTTACAAACGTGACTGAGCAGGGGCGTAAATTCCTTTGTTAAAAAATCAATAAATTTTCCTATAGGCTCAGTCACACCTCCCGCACCTGATACTATGGGTCTGAACCTTAAAGAATGCACTCCCTTGTGGGTTTTAGGGATCCCAAATATGACCGGTATCTTAGGTTTCTCCACATATAAGTAGTTGTAAACCCTCTCATTAATAACTTGCTGTAGTAAAAGATCTTTCAGATGATAATTAATCTGAGCAAAGGCAATATTGACCTCATTTCGTGATACCGTGTCATATTGTTCATCATCCTGAAGCATAGTATGAATGTGTGCTTCATATTCATCAGAGAACATGAGCACCACCCCTCCACCCTTATCCGGTTTCATAATCCTAATATTCTCTTCTTTGAGATAGTTAATGAAATCGGTTTCTTGCTCAGATAAATTACACAGAGATGAAAACTTTTTACCTTTAGATATTTTTCTAAAGTCGTTTTCGATCAATTTTTCAAAGAAAAGAATTATTGGATGGAGTGGGGGGTTAATTAGACTGGTACGAGTCGGGCCTATATCATTAAATTCCTGCCCTTTAAATATCTGGGTCAGGTTCAGACCTCTAGTAAAATGCTTCAGTTCCACCAATGCTTGTGTCAAATTCATTGGTTTAGATGGAACAAACTGTAAACCACGAGTGAATACGTCGAATAAACATTCATCCAAATCCACATCTGTGTAATTATAAATTACAAAATTATCCTTCCTTAACATAGTGCAGTTTCCTTCTGTGCTTCCTATGTTATTAATAATTAAATCAGGGTCTAAGTTAAGACCGCATTCAAGGTCTTCTGTGGATCTAGAGTCATTAAAAATATCAGTGTCATTTAACGTCTGGGGATCCATGTTCTGGGTGCTTGTCTCTGCCCCCAAACCCCAGTCTTGCCGGGGTTCCACTGAAAATCCTGGTTGTTGTTACATCTTCTGCCCTTTTCAGCTAGTCTTTCACTTCTCCTCGGAAGTTCCTCTATTTCCTCTTGAGTATCATCACCCCTGTCAGTACCATTAATGGGCATCTTAGTAGAAGCCCCTCTATTATATCGATTAGGGGAAGGATAAGCCAACCCATCTCTATAATCTACTAAATCTCTTTCTAGCTTTCTTAACTTCCTGTTAAGAATCTTATCTTATCTTTCTTTTACTATGAGTCAGTTTTTGATTCCATCTAGTTCTCAGTCATTCTATAGCTTCCTTAGTTTCATTCCCTGCAGTATCCTATGAATCATTCACATCCTCACCTTCCTAACCCCTAAGCAGATTCCTTTATCAATCTGATTTGCACTCAACTCTTTCATCCTAGTAATGTTTTCCTTTCTTTTTGCTGAAAGTATACTTTAATGTCTTCTACATCATCCAGATACCTTCTATAATGCTGTAAGTGTCTACTAATTATTGAAAAACATGTAGTCTCCCCCAGATGGATCTTGTGCCATATAATCCATACAACCTATCTTTCTATTACGTTTCTCCATAGGGGGTGTATATTTCCTCTTCAACTAGTCTTTGACTCCATCCTCTTCTTGCTCCGGGATTAATCATCTTTGAGTCATGATCTTTTAAGCTATCAACATCATCTGTTTCATTGTGTCCTGAGATTTCTCCTTCCCCACCTTTCATACCTGACCCTGCCCTTTACCTCTAATTTTGGGATGTTTTGACCCTGGACAGCATGACCTCAGACAGTTTGATCCCATTGAAATGGCAAGGCAAGAAAAAAATAAATCACAGACAATTTGACATAAAAAAATGTTATATACAGCACATGCATCCACACAGTTATTGAGAAAATGTAAAAGATTACCTCAAAAATAAGTATTGAGGATATTTATATATATATATATATATATATATATATATATATATATATAGATATATATATATATATATATATATATATGTATATTTATATATATGTGTGTGTGTGTGTGTGCATGTATGTATATGCATATATATATATATATATATATATATATATATATATATATATATATATGGGTTCACTTCATAATTTCGAAATACTGAAATAACGAATTTCAGTATTTCAAAATCATAAAATCGAAAACTGAAAATTGCGAAAGTGCATAATCGTGAATTTGAATATCTCGAGTTTGTGGTTATGGATTACGGTACATGGCGTGCAGTGTTGGGAGTGTATCGTGTATGGATGTAGGTACAATTGAAGGTAAGTGAATGTTTTGTAAGGGTTATGTGTGGGAGTTTGAGTGTGTCTGAATGTGTGGATGTATGTATATGTGTGATGTTTGTGTGCGAGGGACTGTGAAATGTGGAGGGGGGGGTTTCCTTTTTGTGTCTGTGTGATCTCGGAGTTAGTATATATAAGTAGGAGGGTGGGGGATGCAGGGGGGGTTTCCCCCTTTTTACATGTAGTGTAGGTTTGTTTGTGTTTTTGTGTTTGTGTGTGTTTTGTTTGTTGTAGTGTGGGTTGGACGATGTATGTGTTGTGTGGTGTATGGTTTGTATGCGTTCGTGATTGTGTGCTTCGCGATTGTGTGTTGTCGGGATTATGGATGTTCGACTTTATGAATTAGAAATACTGAAATTCAGTATTTCAGTATTTCAAAATTATAAAGTAAATCCATGTGTGTATATATATATATATATATATATATATATATATATATATATATATATATATATATGGATCTACCTGACTACATCGAAAGTTCACCGACACCAGAAGATCGACAAGTCAGAAGACCGACGGAGGAAAACACCGCCGCTGAGAACACTGAGATGGGGAAAGGATGTGTAAGTATGCGGTAGTGACGGACGTTAGGGTGCGAGTAAGGTAAGTGTGCGATGTTGATGGTCTGTAGGGATAAGGGTGGGATAAGTGAGTTAGGGTTAGGGCGCAGGTTAGGTAAGGGTGCGAGTAAGGTAAGTGTGCGATGTTGATGGTCTGTAGGGATAGGGGTGGGATAAGTGAGTTAGGGTTAGAGCGGGTTAGGTAAGGGTGCAGTAGTGATATTTTTTGGGTTAGGGGCGGGTTAAGTGAGTTAGGGTTAGGCGGGTTAGGTGAGTGTCTTGATAGTGACGGACCTTAGGGTTAGGGTTTCAGTTAGGGTTGTAGATAGTTGTGTATGTAAGGGTTAGTGTTGGTTTGTAAGGATTGTGGTGTGCTTGTGTTGTGTGTGTGGTTTTTGGACAGGGGATTTGTTTTGTTTGTTGATTGTTGTTGTTATGATGTGTCGAGTGTATGAGGTGTCGTGTTTGTGAACTGTCGATTATGTGGTGTTGGTGAAGTCGTTTTCGGTCTTCTGAACTGTAGATGTAGTCAGGTAGTTCCATATATATATATATATATATATATATATATATATATATATATATATATATATATATATATATATATATATATAAAACTGTTTAAAACATTTGCATTTGAAATACAAATAATAATAATATTATTAATGTTAATTTAAAACAATATTAATGTTTACAGTATTAAATAATATTGATTTTAAAGTTAACAAGTTAAACATTGTTATTAATTAAATTATATTTACAAATTAAATAAAATGTTAAATAAATTAACATTTACATATAAAAAAGTTAAATAATATATTAAATTCCTATGGAAAAAAATCATGATTAAAATATTAAGCAATAACATGCTTTTATAAAGCTTTGAACAATTTTTTTGCATATAATTGGGGTCAAATAGTCTGGGATCAAACTGTCCACTAACTATTCCCATAGACAATAAATGTAAACTTAAACATGAAAGTGTATACGATTGCATTGAAGTCAAATCATGCAGGGTCGAATCATCCGAGGTCAAATTGTCCTGTTTCCCTAATTTTTATGTAACAAATTTATTGCTGCTGCATACTGCCAAAAACTGGATATAATCCAAATTCTTAACTGTTTATTCATCCTTTTGCTGCCTTTGTTAATTTTCCCTCTGCTTCTTTTCCAGTTAAGCCTATAACAACTCCTCTGAATACCTTTCAGAACTTTACATTGTGGACTTATCCAAATGCTAAAGTAAAAATCAAGAAATACGTACGTGTACTCCTCACTTAAAATGAATCACTGTAAGCTTTAAAGAACACAAACCACATTGATATTAAGCACTTTTCGTTTAGCTGTTAGCCGAACTTCATCAGATACAATTCACTTGTGTCACTAGTGTTTATATAGGAATCATATGACCTCCCCTCATCAGCACTTGTTAAATATCTGTCTCTTAAAGTAAACACTGTATTAGTTCATAAATTTTAAGAAACTATATTTTTGGATTTTAGAGTTACCTTGAGTTTTCATGTTTAAAGACACTTGTATAATTTGACTTTTAGTGTTTACTTTAAGAGACGGATATTTAACAAGTGTTGATGAGGGCAGGTCATATGAGTCCTATATAAACAATAGTGATACAAGTTTATTGTATCTGATGAAGTTCAGCTATCAGCTACATGAAAAGTGTTTAATGTCAATGTGGTTTGTGTTTATTAAAGCTTACAGTGATTAATTTTAAGTGGGGAGTACACTTACGGCTTTCTTGTTTTTTGTTTTTATAAGTTTTCATTTGTTTTATTTTTCAAATGCTAAAGTAGGTAGAAAGCTTTTGGCAAGATTAACACTCTTATTACTTCTGTTTGTTCTTCCCATGTGTTTACTTTCCTTATTAACATTTCCATCAAGTGTTTTATCTTGATAAACAGCTACCCCTGTTCTTATCATTAATTATCCTTATATTACACTTTCACTCCCAAATATTCAGCAAACACTCCCTGAGGACAGTAACTCCAACTTTCCCCCTTTACATTTTCCTACTATTAAAACCAGTGATTGTTTTGGATGAATCTTAAGGATAGATTCCAGATTACATTCTCTGAAGCTATTCAGAACACCCTGTAATGTCCTGTAAAATAAGAATAAGAATACCCTGCAGCCATATTCAAACAGATGTCAACTACTTCTAATTCCCAGCTGCCCCTTTTTTCCTAAATTTGCTCTAAATCACTGTGCCAGGTTCTCTAACACAATTGGCATCACTTCTAGTAATTCTTACCAAACTTAGTGAAATTGAGGCTGCAATGTTTAATTCAACTTTCACCTACGGATCCCTGTATAACACCCTTGATCCACATAAAGAGACCCTCCTTCCTCATGCATTTAAGTGTATAAATCAGAAAATTCCAGTTCAACATATCAGATTTTTTCATAAAGTCAAAAATCCCTATTCTTGCCCACCCATGTGCAACTTTTTTTGCCCATTCAGCAATCCCAAATCAAGTATGTATTGCCACATCTGGAAGTTAATACATTTAAAATTCACTCACAGATCCAAGATAAAATGTATAATTACAGTTAATATTCTGGCATTTGATAATTAATATAATATAATATAATATAATATAATATAATATAATATAATATATAATATATAATATAAATACATTGATAATACAACTAACAACTAAATTCACAAATTCAAAAGCTAATAGTATTACATATATTTTAACATGATGGGCTTTTAAAATAGCTTTCATATCAGTATTCATGGCATGAATTGAGGTGTCTTGTACTAGGAGGGTCTGTCCTTGAAAACTCATGATCCTTTTTTCTCTTAGTCATCTTAATCTGTTAATCTTATATACCAATTTTGATAATTCTTATTTTTGTGAGGTTATCACGTGTAAAAATTGTTACATAAAGTTCTTCTTCATTTATTCACAAGTAACTCTGAACACCATGACCAACAATTTTGAAAAATAAGGTGGCCATGTTCTCCCTATACAATTCACAGTTCATCAAAATGTGCTGAAGATCTTAGTTTGCTTTTATACCACATTAACAAGGAGTAATATCTAGTGTTATATCTTTTATCCAGTATAATGTTTTTACAAACATCAAATTTGTAGTTCCTTAAACATTCAATACGTATCTATTTTATGTACTAGACAAATAACTTAACAATTTTTACTTTCTTGCAAATAATTCAGAAGCATTAATTATGCATTACAAGTCTTTTCCTTTTCATGCAATCTTAATTATCTTTTCTGATATGATAGATATGTTTTTTGCAACTTGACAATTTTGAAAAATATATTTTTTACATAGATGAGCCTATATATAATTTTCTCAGAAATTTATCAACTATTTTGGGTTACATATTAAAGATTTGTTCTTTCTCAATCAATATCTGCTTTAAAATGTTCTTGTCAGGCTAGTTATTGTGAATTAAACTGGTAATATCCTTATGACATGTAATGTTTGTTTACCTCTAAGTCTCAACTCATTTCTTATGCAGACAGCTAGGAATCATTTCAGAATGCTAAACAAGTGTCATCAACTTGTCCCCATAATTCTTGTCCCTAAGTGATGACTTCATACTTTGTTGCTGTTAAAAAAGAAAAAATATCTTTTTATATCTTTAATTTTA
Source organism: Protopterus annectens (assembly GCF_019279795.1). NCBI lineage: Eukaryota > Metazoa > Chordata > Ceratodontiformes > Protopteridae > Protopterus > Protopterus annectens. The sequence goes on along the minus strand of NC_056746.1, from coordinate 1,422,879,074 downwards.
ATTACCGAGCATTTCCATGAATTAATAGTTGTATATATTGGAGAATATTCAGCTTACTATTTATATCTAGTTATACCAAAAAGAATCAGGGTACCAAAAGGAAGCTTGCCTTAGTGTGTTCCTAATAGCAATCAAACCTATAGATGTTCTGTTTTTTTGTTATACTTACTTTCTACTAATTATTTGTACATAATTTATTGATACTGATATTGTCATTAGATTATTCTTTCTTTGACAATATTTTTTTAGTTTTATTTTATGTAAATTGTTGAAGGGATCTTTGAGATCAAGCAATAGCATGGACATTTTCTGTTTCTTAATGTCATCATATATTTTTTTTCAGTCAAATGCTTGACTGCATTGCAGGCTTGTTGAGCTGATCTACCTTCCATGTATGCAAACTTATATTTTAATAACCTTCACATATGATGGCTCTTTTCCGTTCCCCAAGAATTACTGTATTTTCAGTGATGACTCAAATATAGTTATTGCATGGTATATAAATGTAGCCTCTCCATCCTCTTTTCAGAAACTAAGTACTATAATTCCCTGTCTCCAGATTTGAGAAAATTCTTAGGTATCCCAGATTTTGTTAATGTTCTGTTTTGTATGTTTACATAAAATAAATAAATCAGCAATAATTTATTTTACACTTTGAATAGTCATGGAGCTTTATTGTGTTTCAATTTCTAAAAATACATGCCTAGACTTTCTATTCCGAAAACTTGTCTTTTAGTTTCCATTTCCCCTTTCCTAAGTCCTGGACTTTTGCCTCTTCTATAAAATCTCATTACTGACATTTTCTTTAAAATAGGTGAACTTTTTTTTTTATTAGTCAATCACCTAGTGCGAATACCGCGGTGGTGCAGCTGTAGTATTGCTGCCTCACAGCAAGAGGTTTTCCCATTCGATTCTCGGTTGGAGCACCTTCTGTGTGGAGTCTGCATGTCCTCCCCATGGTCAAGTGGCGTTCAAAAGACATGCGTGAATGGGCATGCCTTCATTGAAGGCTGGGCATCGGGCTGGCACCTCGGCACCGTAAAAATCTACTGCCAATCATTAGCAGACTGGAGTTCCGCTGTGGCGACCCCTAACCAGGAAAAGCCGAAAGAAGAAAAATAAGTCAATCTCCTAGTGCATATTTTTTTTTCTTTTGCTTCAGTCATCAGCTTCAAGAATTCCTGGTTATCATTATACTGATAAGTTATGAAAACAGCCTTGCATATTTGTTGCAATTAATTAATTGGTCTTTTTTCATATAATCAATGTATATCTCTTTTTCATATCTTTAACCAGTTTATGCTATTCCACACCTGTCGTTTACATCAATTTTCTTGGACAAATCCAAAATCTGTGATTTACTTCACAGCATTCATTACCAAGCCAGTTCTTCTGTTTCATTAATTTGTTTATACAAAAAAATCTAATCATTTTGTATTTCTGTTGTATTTTTTGCATCCCCTTATATATTTCCTCCATAATACCAAAAATAATATTTTTCAAATTTCTATATGTTACATCTAATGTATTTTCATGTTCATATCCCCACGATTACTTTTTGAATCTCAAAAATACTTTACAAAATTAAATATATTTTGCTATCATTATTTACATTACTGTTATTATATAGTTTCCAATACTTATTTCCTTTTTTAAATTAAAAAAAAATACATGACCAAGCACCAACCAGAGAAAATACATTTTGTAAAATTCATATATTCTCAAAAATGCATTTTCACATATACCTTTCTCAAGGATATCCAGCTTTGTGGAGTGCAACTATGTGGGCTAATAATTGAAAAAAAAAACTGACCTTGCTGATAAGTAATACAACATTGCTCTACAATAACCTGGTGTGCTTCTCAGATAAATATTTCTATTAAATGTCATGTAATATTCTTTAAAATAATTTTTAATGGTCAAGAAATAAATGATATGTGTGGTTATGCCAACAGCTAGTGAGAAGAATAAGAACACTAAACCAATATGTTGTATTGTATAAGGCTAAAATACATCAATTTGTAAAAACAGCAAAATACATTTACAGCAAGTCAGTTGTTAAACTAGAAACACATGTTAAAAGCAAGTATCAGTATAGAGCTCTTTGGATCCGAACAGTCTCACCTATCAGGATACAAGTTCCTTGCCTACACAGTTATCATTATAAAGTGCATACATAGCCCACTGAGCACTGTGAATATGCAAATGAGGTGTGAACTCATTAATCTTCATGAATTACACAGTCCGAACTAAGTACAGGGAGACAAAGGTGGTGTAAGGAACTACAAAATTGCATGCACATGCCATAGCAGTGCAAGGATGAGCATTGAGAAGTGTTACCTGCTAAGAGCTTGCAATTGTGAATGATTAGTCTAATTGCAGGAACAATCAGGATTTCACAGTCAGTCCTCCTTTATGTACACTTACTGAGGGTGTGTCAGGCAGAAGAGACTTTCAAGAAAGTCTGGATTTACATTGACTGACTTAGGAAAGCAACCTTCCTAACATTTGTATGAATTGTTTATGATCAAACTTTGGGCCTCTGACTAAATTTTGTCTGCAATTCTAAGAAAGTACTCACTGAAACAGATATCAAAAGCAATGCAAATCAGATACCTGCCTTGTTAGAGAAGCATATATAAGGAAATTATACTCACAAAATAAAGAGAAGAAAATAGCTGCAAAGTTGCAAATTTTTATTCTTGTTCTGAGGAAAGATTAGCTTAACTGTTGTCAATATCAGAAGCATCCATACATCTGAGTGAAAATTACAAAAGATAACTTTCAGAACTTGGTCCTGTTGCATCTTTGATACTATATAACATCATAAGAATATGTGATTGACTTTTTTCTTTACAGTATATGTATGTGTCTGTGGCAAATATGGATAAAAATTTGAACTGTATTGTGAGCTCCCTGGTATGGTGGGGTCATATCCAGACATGGTGCTGTTTCTGTAAACATACTGATGTTTAAGGAACATATATTCATGTTGCAAGACAAAAACATTGAGTAAACATCAGAAATGTACATTTTAACTACTTGTTTTATAAGATTTCCTCTATTTAAATATATATTATCTTTTTTCTCTCTCTTCATCCCTTGCATGCCATTTGGCATTGCACACTCTTGACTGGCAGCAGTCGCTAACAATGAACAATATTTCACTTCCTAATGAAAAAAAGTGAACATTTTAATTTGGGATACCTTCTGTAGCACAAACAGGCCTGGCACTGGTGTGCATTTGGCACTCTGGATAGTACTCAGTGAAGAAAATGCACCTGTCTGATAACTTTCCCTGTGGCATAAGATGTAAGTGCAGTGAGCTTAGAGAAAGAGGACAGCTGATGCAAGGTTCAAATACAGTTTGCAGATAATTTTATATAAGGAAGTGTGAATAAACATTGACAAACATTTTGTTTTATCATCGTGTTGTTTGAGAATCAGTTATTCTCAGTATTGCTATCAATATATGGGGTGCTGTATATCCCTCTTCCCAATACTTGGCATTACCTAGATCCTGATAATATGCACTAGAAATGAAAGTTCTGATATGGCAAGAAGATGTGATCTAGATTAATATATCACTATAGTGCACTTATTGCTCTGGACATTGCTAGATATACCCTTTAATTGTTTTAATTTTCTTTTCACTTTTTTCTATATTATTATTATTATTATTATTATTATTATTATTATTATTATTATTATTATTATTATTATCATTATCATGCCTTTTGCATTTGCACTGTGCTCAACAGCATGCAAATACAGTTCACTGCTGAAAATAAAAAGTGAAAACTTTAATTTAAGCTGCCTTCTTTAGCACCAATGAGCTTAATACCGGTGCATGTCCATCAGCACTTTGGATTGGACTTAATGAAGAAAATGAAACTGTCAGGTAACTTTCCCTGTGGCTCAAGGTATAAGTGCAGTGAGCTTACAGAAAAATGACAGCTGCTACAGAGTGCAAATCCATTTCATAGATAGTTTCACAGTGGGGAGTCAGAATGCCATTTGTCACATTTTAATTAAGACTGTAACAATAAATGCAAATGAGTCTCATGATTATGTATACACTGCAGCAAATGTATCATTAATATTTGCTATAGAAGACCAATATAATATGTATAGATTATGTTAAACATGACAATGATGATATTTAATTTAAAATGAAATTGCATTGCTATGTGTACAATATTTTAGTTACAATAAAGACTTAGACATGCATTCTCATTTGCTTCAATCTGTTGACAGCTTTGAAATTTGTGAAGTAGGATTTCCTATTTTGTGTGGTTAGATAATATTCAAGCATGTCAATTTCTTAGGGATACCATCAAGGTTTGACTCCAGATATATACCACAGTGTTCTTGAATGTTTTGTATGACTTCTTTGTGTGTACATTATGGCAGTACACTTTATTAATACATCATTATCCTGCTGCTGTATTGATGGGATTTCACCCTGTTGGGAACTCTGTCTTATACAGACCTTCTCTGAATAAGTATGATGACAAATCAGAGTAACACAACACAACACAAATATGTGCAGAAATGAAACATAAACTAATCTCTTAGTAGATCTCTATGCCACACCCCTTGTATGACATTAAATAAACCGTCTTGACTCAAAACTGTTTTTATAGGCCATGTCTTCTCTTCTCCAGCAATAAGATGCTTGTTCCCTCATGTTTCATAATTGTCTGTCACACATATAAGGATCAATGAACTGCCACTGCCATAATAAATGTGTAAATCATGACACCTAAAATATGACCAAAGCACATATCTGTTCTGTATTCCATCAGTTTTAGATATGATTATATGTGTCTATACTGTTTATTTTACATGAAGGTTGACAAGAAACACTGTACCATAATGCTAATTCTTATTCTAAGTTCAAAACCTCAAAATATGATTACACATGGGTTAATACCTTGCCATCAGCCATGCAAATGAGCTCACCAGTTATGCACTTTATGGAAAAAGTTAAAAAAATATATACCCCAAAAGATATCTGAGCATGGTTGTACAACTTCTATATGTGTTAATGAAATTTTGAAAACAAGATATCTAGATTTCAGAGTAATGTTGATACAATTAATGTGGTCTGTTAATGCATGTCAGCACTCCAGAGGCTACACTTGCAACTTTGTCACAATAGTATGTAACCTTTCCACACATAAGCCATCATTGTTATTCAGAAGTGCACTGTCATATTTAGGAATTGGTGTGTGTTTTGTTAATGCACGTTGTACAAGCAAGAGCCAAGACAACTGATGGTGACACAATTAATGGGTACTATTTGCATTCAATCATCTCAGTATGAACTGTCATGAATGCTTGCTTAAAAATCCACTGTTTTACAATTGTGATTGTCACTGTCACCCCATACTGTGAAGCAGGTACATGTCAGTTGCAGTGGTACAATGTATATGAATGATAGTATATAAATGTTATCAGAGAAGTATGTAATTACTTGGAAGAAGAACAGTGCTGTTATGTTGGCTCATCCAGACACATGCATTTGTCCTAAAACATGTGATGCATAGTAGCTGATGCTTCACATAGTGTAGTTTTATTATTTACACATGTTCATTTTCACAAATTTTTAAGTTACACTTCTCCTGTGGTGCTTGCAATTCATACTGTGTTTTAGATTATGTAACTAGTTAGGTAGGTTGTTCAAATCTGGCAGTGAAGAACTTGTGTGTGTGTGTGTGTGTGTGTGTGTGTGTGTGTGTGTGTGTGTGTGTGTGTGTGTGTGTGTGTGTGTGTGTGTGTGTGTGTGTGTGTGTGTGTGTGTGTGTGTGTGTGTGTGTGTGTGTGTGTGTGTGTGTGTGTGTGTGTGTGTGTGTGTGTGTGTGTGTTGATTTCAGGTGTGTGAGAGTTTCAGGTAAGTAAAGCTTCAACAACAAATATGCAGGGTCTACTTCCACTCAGGAGAAAACTTTACCTTTGGACACAGCTGCCTCTGCATTGTATCACACTTCTAACAAAAACATCCTCTCTGCAACACACTGAAGAGGCTATCCTTTCATAAGTGCACTCTCTCACTACAAAATTAAGACTTCTCCTGTGGTGATTGTGCTTAATACTGTGTTCTGTGGATTGTATAACCTAGATAGGCAGGTGTTTCAAATGTCTCAATTGTGTGTGTGTGTGTGTGTGTGTGTGTGTGTGTGTGTGTGTGTGTGTGTGTGTGTGTGTGTGTGTGTGTGTGTGTGTGTGTGTGTGTGTGTGTGTGTATGTATGTGTATGTATGTGTGGCTTAAACGTCAGTGCACACAGCTTCCTCGACAGGTGTGCTGTATCTACTACCACTCGGCTGCAAAATTTAAAAGGGGAGAGAACTCCACCACCCCTTTATCCCACTTTTAGCACAAACATCTTCTCTGCAATACATTGATGAGGTCATCCCTTCATAAGTGCACTCTCTCACTATACAAGTCAGCCTTTTCCTGTGGCACTTGTGGTAAATACTGTACTTTCTAGATGGTGTAACTAGATCAGTAGGTGGTTCAAATCCAACACTGCTTAAATAGCATGACTGTGTGTACTGTCATATATAATTGGCTTTGAGACAATATCCCTTATGTAAACTTCAACATAGGAGACTTATGTGGAAAAAAACATAAATATAGTTGCAAGTATAGAAAAGTTCTGGAAGAGCCTCATGTTGATCAAGAAAGAACACATGAATGGTTAAGGAGAGGTGAATTCAAACCAAGAAATGAAAGGTTAATATTTGCAGCTCAAGATAGTGGGCTATGTACATGCTGATTTACAAAGTCCATTGAACATGTGGGAGAAACAGACAAATCTAGGTTTTGTAAAACCGAATTGGAAACAGTCACACACCTTGTTGCTGGTTGTGACACACTAATGGCAGGACTGTATGCTGAAAGGCATAATAGTGTGGCGGGACTGTTGCACTGGAGATTGTGCAAACATTATGGTTCTGAAATGGCTGAAAAACACAGGAAACAAGCTACAAAGCATCATAGAAAATGATGAAGTTTATATCACATGGGATCACTTATTACCAGCAGTTCAAAAGATAGATGACAGAAAAACAGATATAGTAGTCCAAGAAAAAAAGACAAAAGTAGCATTGATCATTGAAATCGCCACACCCAGTGACTATAGTGTCTTGAGTACAGAGAGACACAAAGTCATAAAATACCAGGATCTGCAGGCAGAAATGAGAGCCATGTGGAAGAAAAATACCCACACAGTTCCAATAGTAGTAGTAGCAATGGGTCTTATAAAAATAATTTACAATTGTATTTAGATATGTTACCAATCCATGTAACCCCGTACGAATTGCAGAAGAAGTCATTACTGGGTACATTGTGGGTGCTGCGAAGAGCACTACTGGTTGACATCAAAGACTGAAACAATACTAATTTCATGAACTTTAATCATACTTTGATTTAGGAATGAGGTCCATTCCTGTCACGGTATTAGAAATCCAAAAGACTTGGAGAAATTAAAAAAGAGACAATTTCTATTGCCCCCAATCTATACCCAATTGAATGTATAACCTAAATATGTAGATGGTTTAGCTACAGCACCTATTAACTACTGTGAGTATGTGTTTGTCATGCTGTGTAGAAGGCTTCTAATGCATATAGGATGTGTAGCTGTGTATTGTTACTATGCTCATCAACTACCTATTTTTTACCTTTTAAGAAGGACATCTATGTACTGAACAATGGTGATATCATCCATTCAAATGTGCACTGTCACAATTGTAAACCAGCACCTTGTCCAGCATGTATAATTCATACAATGTTCTGTATCTTATGATCTAAGATAGTTGGTTCAAATTCAGCCACTACTCCTTAGACCTAGTTGGATCAGTATGACTGTAATTGCACAGGTAGGTTATAATGTTGTCACTCAGATATCTGCTGTGTACATGTGCAGCTAGGGATTCCTATCACAAGAATTTCTACTCAATTTCCTGAAATGCTTTATTTGATAATGATGATGTTACTACTAAGGCCTTTCTTGTGGTGGGAGGAAATGAGACACTGTTCTGTATGCTGTTGCCTTACGAAGGCATGAATTCAAATCCATTACATCCACACATTGTTCATGACTGTCATTGCCTTACTAAGGCGTGTATTTTAATGTATTATTATCCACATATTGTTCATGACTGCCATTCTTTCATCAGTGTGATGACCGCATTATGCATGATATGTGTTTGGGTATATCCAGCAACAGGCAATGTTCTGTGACAAAAAGAAATCTCATAACAGCCATTTATAGAAATTACAGGCACACATATCCATTGCAGAAATAGCATGATGTCACAGCTTCAAATACCCAAATATTTCGCAATTTTATCAACAATTGCATCATGACACATTCATTCTTCACAATAACATGTAGCTTCTGTCCTCACATAGGTGCTCAACTCCCACATTACCTGAGTGTCAGCATTGTGTTTCTGCATGCTGTTATGCATGAATGACATCTGCTATGGTTATGATATGTAGAATTACACTGGGAGTAGCCTCCCCATCCCTTTTATCTCATTACAAATGTTTGCAACACAATCATATGATGTAATGACTTCACATAGATGGATCCTCACATTTGTGTTAAGACTTCCACTGTGGTGCACATGATTCATAAACATGCCGTTTGTTGGTAGATTTACATAACTTGCTGTTCAAGTTCAGCAGAGGATAACATTATACAAATTACTGATGTTTCACAAACAACATTGTATGAAGTTATCATTCTCAATTTTAACTTTGGAAAAAGAAATATAAACACATTTTGCAATTTTCTGGCATTGAAACAGTTGTTCTGCAACTGTTGGGGTATGAGTGCTCTTGTGGCACACGCATTCAGTAATGACTTGTATAATATGTCTCAGAGATAGACTATGGTTCAGTTCTGGAACAGTGCTTGCATAAAACAACAGAAGCAGCTTCCTTGGCTAAGCTATACTGATATTGCACTGCTCACTGTTGTAGCAACATTAACATAGTTACCTCCTTGTCATCATTCTGACAAAATAATATTGTACAAGTTATTATCAGATGTCCTTTCGTACTTCACACATTAATTTCAGTTATTTGTAATGAGATCCATTGGTCTGTCCTGTGCCAAATGCACAGGTTTGTAGAGTGCGCAGTATGATAGGCAGGAGTTTGACTCTGTCAATATCTGTCTGTCAAACACTGGTGACTTGGGCAAAGGAAGTATTTATGGCACAGTTAGGGCCACATTTTTAAGCATCACCCTCCACGTTAGGATATCCATATTCATTATAATAGGAAAGTGCTGTAAGTCCTTCAAGTGTGTTCATCTTGACACAAACGATATGCCTATTTCTGTGGCATCAAAGGTTGATATACAACTTTCTAATATCTGTCTTGGCACATGTTTCTGTCTGGCAAGATGCAAATGTTGAGTGTGCCATTGATTGCTCACACACATGAATTATTTTCCAAATAATAATGCTCTGTTTTGCATGTCTTTATCCATACATTTATGTATTACAGTAATAATTTCCTTCTGAGCTTTATACAACATGAGGACTTAACATAAAATGTATTACTATATGGCATAATGCAAGATCATCATAAAGTGTGCTTGAGCTTGGGTTAGGAAATGTTCTTGTGTGTTTGTATTATTTACATGCTGTTATGACAGAGTTTGCTGTAATTTTTTGTGATAGTGGCTAGTATAATCACATAGCATATGCACTCTATTTATGAATGGAGGCCTTTAACTAATGAAAGGCAATCATTTCTGTTTTGTCATTTGTCATTTGTGCATTTTGAGTATTATTATATTACTGTTTAGGATGTACATGAATATACAACACATGCTTATAAAATATATACTTCAAGGTACTATATCCCTTTTCTACAGCTGACAAATGACAGAAAATGGGAAAAAAACATGTCTCTTTCTGATGTGCATGACACAGCAGCTGTAGGGCTCATTTCTTCTCATTTATACATGGCAAAGTGGCGAATACAACAGTACTAGCAGCTAACATATATACATTCCATGTATATACATGTTATATTCAGGAACTGCAGTCTATGCAAATAACCTCTAATTTATCCACTGTCCTTTCTGTTTTCCCAACTCAGCATGTTATTAACATTAATATGACATTTACTACCCTTTGTTGCAGTATTGCTTTATTTCCCTGTCACATCGTTTGTTAGCATATCCATTTATTATTTATCTGTTTGAATAAAGAATTGTGAACCTGATTAATTATTATCACATCAATATGGAATTATTTATGCTTAAAATGTTTCCTTGTCACATAAGCACATTTGACAGAATTATCTGAGTATAATTTCCCAGTTTACCCTCCCCTCTTACTTATTTCTGCACTAATACCATTGTATTCTGTCTACATTCTCACCATTCAACATTGCCTCTATCTTAATTCTTTTAATCACCTTGTCCTTACTTCATGTAAGCTGTCCGCAAATGCTTGCATAATAGGCTTGACTACAGGCAGCCCTTTTTTGTTTAGATTGTGCGCCTGCTTCCCTGCACCTTTTCATGGCCACCAACACTGCTGCCACCACGAGAAGGTGCTTATAAACACGTAAGCACGATGAACAGCCTGCATATTCAATGAGTGCTGCTACTCATCGCACTAGATCGCATCATGTAGCCTCAGGCAAGTCTACAAAGATCATTAATGAATCCCAGGGAAAGTCATTAACCAATTAAAATAGACATTAAAATGCTCAGACTTACTAGCTGGGAGCTTGAAGAGTTGTCAATATACTTCTTCATAGATTGTAATTTACTTCTTGCAGCCTTCTGTTCTCTGTACAACAATGTTCCAAATAGGAGAAAATAACATTTATCATTTACTCTCACTCTCAAGTAAATGTAAGCACCAACTGCCACTTAGTAAAGCAAACTAGCTATCTGTTATAGCAAGTACCGCCCTTTTTTCTAAACATGTAAAATTATCAATTCTAGCTCTTGTTCACTCCTAGCAAAAAATCTTAGGAAGAACTTCTGGGATTACTAGTTAAGGAAAAATAATCAGGAATTCTCAGGTGGATGAGACTCTCCTTCACCCAGTGCAATTCCTAAGTGAAAGATATTACTCAAAAAAATATCTCCTGCCTCCTGAAATTCCTTACCAGATAAATGAAGGAATACTAAACAGTATCTTCCATTAGGCAAATTTTGAGGTAGCATCTTGCAGACACCTAAAAATAAACATGCTACTGAGATCAAGTTAATGACCCTGTTGTTGTTGTACTGTTTGTGTTTTTCCATTTTTAGCAACATTGTATAACCAATGTTTTGCTTAACTGCTACAGAACCAGAGCTAATACTTTAACATATTATCACTGCCTACACCACTTTTGTAGGTTTTACATTTAAAATAATTTTTTGCTTTTAAATGTATTATGTCAGCTAAGAACAATAAGTCACACTAAGTACAAAGACTTGCATATCATTTCACAATCCTTTGATGCTATCTTTTATATATTATTCACATCTACATCTTTGACAAGTATGGACTCCACAGAGATGACCAAAATATCTACAGGACTGGTCGCAAAAAAATGAGTCATACTACACATTCACAGACAAAATATACATGTCTGTGGAAAAAGGCTGGATAACTGACAAATGTACATCAGTTTGAAAAGGGTATTTGAGAGCATAGACCATGGCATTCTAATCTACAAATTACAAATTACAAAATCTTGGGTTCAGCCATAATTACATTAACTGGGTTACAAATTCTCTTACCTGTAGAATTTTTGCAACATCAACTCAGTTTTTGAAATGAACAAGGCTGCTTCACTTCAGGAGTCCAATAAGAATTCATGCTTGGCTCCATACTGATTCAGTATTTATATCCAACAAAACCTCACAATTCTCTTCCTCAAAAAAAACATTTACAACAGACCTTCAAGTTACTCTTTCACTGGCTAGTTTTAAATTGTCTTAGCTTAAACATCTTTAATTCAACCTCAGTACTGTTTGGAGCAGTCCAAAAACTTCACCTTAATAAGCAACTTTCCATAATTAATCCTATAAGAAAATAATGCAGTGCTTTGATTAGCATCAAACTGGTTCAAATGTCAATCAATCAATCAATAAATAAATAAATACCTAGACCTTTTTTGTTAGCATTAATCTTACTTGAAAGCCCCACCCATTACAATTCACCACAAAATTCTCTAAGTAGCTCAATACACACTACTTAGTATCTTACAATCTTATCAAACATGTCCATACTACTCTCATCAAAAAATGTCTTATGGCTAGACTTGGATATGGCTTTCCCTAAATTGTATTGAAATCCTCCCAAAAACAGTCTGGAACCTACTGTAAATGGAATTTGTTAGTTTATAAATCTCACAGCCTGGTCACAAAATCATTCTACAACTATAAAAAAGGCTAAGTGACTCTCAATTTCTACCTAGGGCTCTTTATTCCTCAGCACTAGCATATCTCTAAACCTCAATAGTCCAACACGCACACATACACACACACACACACACACACACACACACACACACACACACACACACACACACACACACACAAAAAACTTATAATCAAACCATCCCCCTATTACTTTTCTGGGAATCATAACAATTATGTTGCCCTCCAAATATCCTAGTTTAATAAAGACACTGTAGAAAAAAACTTTTCTAAAGTAGTTCCTGCCAACTGGAACTATTTACATGACACCTAAAGAAATGTTATATTCCATGTTACAAATCAATTTTTAGCTTATCTAAAGGACAGCTAACCTTGTACTTGTTTCCTAGATACTGGGTAATACCAAGGTGACCTTACCTCTAGGTGACCACCTTCTATCCTCTCTTTTGAAAATGCTATAAATGAATCTAATTATTTCTCTGTATCTTGATATTGTAAATGGCTGTGAATAGAAATGGAGAGCTTAGTTTGGACTGGACAGTTTCTGTGAGGGCATTGGCTGGATTTTTATTTCTAGCCTTTGTGTAAATAGTCCCCTACATACTTTAAATAACCAATGTTTTTCTCAGTTCAGTTGTCTTCAGTGCAGGACTGCTGTGAACTATCTAACCAGCTATCAGGAGAAATTAACAGAAGACTACAGAAAATAAAGAGAAGACCAAAAATATTTTTTAATCTATATTTTTACTAATTCACCACACTACAAGTACTTAATTTGCTTAGCTCTTCAGTTTTCCAGCCACCAGCAAAAGTAGGAGCTTCCACAAAACAAGTACCCGAGCTTGGGCTCTATTGAAGGACCGCAGTGCTTGTTTCTGATTGGCCAGCTTCTGCATGGAAGAAGGCTGGATTTTTATTGCTCAGCTTCTGTAGAGAAGAAACCTTATAGTCTTTGACTAGCCATAGGCCTGCTCAGTTCAAAGTTATTCAGTGCTGGACTGCTTACTGCACTGTAGTACATAATCCAGTGCAGGCAATAGAGATTACAGAGGAAGAGAAGACCACAAATCAATTTTTATCGTAATTCCTACTGCTTCAGTGCACTACCAGGACTTAACGGGTTTCTTTGGACCATGTCTGCAGTCTTCCAGTCTCTGATAAGATGTAAAAGCTTCACACAAAAGCTACCTGAACATGCTTCCATTGAAGGACTGATCTGCCTCTCTTTTATTGGCCAGCTTCTTTTGTATTCTTTGTTAGATTTTGATTGGTTAACATCTATCGGGGAAGAGTCCCACAAGCTTTAAATACATTTAGATCTGCTTAGTTCAGTGTTCTTCAGTGCTGGTCTTCTGACAATGCTCTTATGTGCAATCTGAAAAGGGCAACAGGAGACTGCAGAGGAGAGGACCACAATGTCCATTTCCACTGGACTCTTACCAATTCAGCGTACTACAAGGACTTCATTGTTTGTAAAGATGAAGCCTCTGGTAAGAGTAGACTCTTCCTGGTGACAACTCATTTAACTTAAGATTGGACTGTCTAGTTTTTATTGGGGGGGTGCTGTATTGCTGACAGCACCCTCATGTGCACTCCAGACAAGAGAATAGCAGAATACTAAAAAGGAGGGGAAGACCACAAAGTCCTTTTCCATCTGGATTCTTTCTAATTCAGTGCACTACAATGACTTCACTAGATTCCAAATGCATGGTCCATAGTGTTCCAGCCTGTGATGGAGTAGAGTTTTTCACGATAGCTACCTGATCTTAGGTTTCATTAAAGATTCTAATGCTTGCTTATGGTCAGTAAACTTCTGCAGGGGCATTGGCTAGATTTTGATTGGCTAGCTTGTATGCAAATGGAGCACTATAGACTTTAAATATCTGGTCAATTGCTTAGTTGATAATTCTGTTGGGTAACCAGTGCAAGGACTTAGTCCATAACATGTAAGGAAATCACTACAATCTACATCCATGCTCTGCTATTATGACTGGAACCCGTTGTCTCCCTTTTAGCTTATTAATTTATTAATTAACTGACCTCACTTCATTTAGTCACATCTCTGAAATTAGTACTGTTGTTGTACAACTGTAGTGCTATTACTTTTAGCTAATATTAAACTATTGTGGCTTGTTGTATTGCTGTTTATTACTGACAATATCCAAGGTAATATTGCACTATTGGTTTAATACTATTTCGGGTAATTTTAAACTGATGCCAATACCTTATGCTAGGTAGATAGAAACCAAATTAACTGCTTGTCTCAGTTATTGATTACAATTTTGTTAATTGGTTTTGTTACATTGCTACTTGTTAGGAGTTGTGGTACAGCTACAGCATTTAACATGTCGGATCTACAGCATTGTACTAGAGTATTGGACTAAATATCTAATATACTTTTGCTGCTGTTGCTGATTGCTTTGCTGCAGTATTATTATTTGATTTACAGTTACTGTACTTGGATATAGTTGTTTAGGCTATCTGTTTTGCTGCATAGTCAGTGCCCTGGATGCACTCAGTTAGACTATCATTGCTGCTATTTAATATAATTTTATTTTATTTTATTATTTTATTTAGCCAGGGTAGAGCGCTGATCATTATGGATCTTTTGCAGACTTGCAGACCTGCCCAGAGTCATATAGTTAGGCAATGGAGGTTGAGGGAATCAAACACTGGACCACTGGAAAGGGCTTGTTAATAGCTCCATAATCCTCTGTGCCAACAATTAACTTATTTTAGCTACTGATTGCACTTAATATCACTTTTGATCATAGAAGATTTTGTATTATTGCTTGTATTAATTGTTTCACTCTTATAGAAAGTAAAGCTATTTTTTCTCAGAAACAGCACTTGAATCTATTGGGTAAAACTGTCTGATTTAAATTTGCCAGTTATTGCAGATTAGTTCACTATTGCTACATTTTTTGTCAACTATACATTTTTTGCACCGTGAATACAGTTAGTAATTATTGCATCCAGAGTCTAAAGTAATCACATTTCATATCCTTCTGTCCTTTAGCCACATCCCATAGTATCACCATTTTCTAGTCAAGTTTATTATGTTTGTCTTATACCAACAGTAGATTATCCATTTGAATCTACTGGCTGATATGAATCCTCAGTGAACTCATGCACCCTCGGTAACCAGCATGATAGCACTGGGCATTTTGATACAGTGTAATACCTACCTCATACTTACTGAAAACCCACCATTGCTACCTCACAATAATTCAGTATGCGAGAGGTGTTAAGTATTTTTTGAACTTGGAGCTACCTTCTCAGATCAGAATATATTTGGTTAAGTCTACATCCATGCATTGTAATGTTTTCATAATAGATAAGTGTACTGTCAGGCATAGGAACACCACTTGCACCATGCTGGATTAAAACAAGGTGATGATTAGTTGTCCTTCTGGAGACAGGTCCAGGATGTAAATGTAACAAGAATTCTCAGGTCCCTCATTCCTGAAATATATAATTATGATCTGGTAGCAGTACACTTGTGTGTGCGCATGTGTATGTGTGTGTGTGTGTGTGTGTGTGTGTGTGTGTGTGTGTGTGTGTGTGTGTGTGTGTGTGTGTGTGTGTTGTGTTTTGGGGAGGGGGGCTTAGATGCCCTACCTAATGGAATATGCCGAAGGATATAACTGATCTTGTTATGTATGTGTCTAAGACATGGAAAACAGTGGTCTTGAATGACATTTTACCATCATCCGTTTTACCATCTCTTTCTTGCCCAACCTATCTTCCTCTGTACTATTGCACTCAGTCTACCTCCCTTACAATTTTATACTCTTCCCACTCCTCCTAATTCTCTTCCACATACTCCTCAACTCTTCTCTACTCTACTCCACATTACACTTTACATTCCATTTATTTTTCCACCCTTATGTATTTCACCCACCTACTATCCTCGTACTTCCACTCCAATTTCTTGCTAACATGCTACAACTACTCCTTACTATTACACTGCTAACCCTCCTCTCTATCTCCACATCCCTCCATCATACATTACCTGACCTTCTTCACAGCCCCAATCTTCCTCACCAACATCGCCATTCCCCAAGTCCATATTCTTTCCCTTTATAACCCTCTCTTTTTTCTCATCACAATGCCTACCTCTATAAAATTAAATACCCAATTTCTTATTATCTTCCCTTGAAATCCAAACTTAAATCTGACTACCTCTCCTCTCTCCTCTCCACTTCCTCTTCCTTCTTAAGCAATCTACTTCACTCAGGTGATATTCATCCCAATCCAGGCCATGACACTCACCTCGCTCATCTCTCCTCCACTGCAACTTCTTCCTCTTCTCAAACTAGCCCTCAACTTCTCACTGCCTAATCTACTGAAATTCTTAAAATTATGCCTCTCAGCATCTGAAGTATAGGTTCATACATTCATAGGTTGGTACTAAGCTATCTGCCCAAAGGCATTTATAAGCCTAGCCAGAATGTGTTGGCTTTCGCCACCCCCTTAGATTAGTTCCCTGTGCTTCTGTCCAGCACAGCCACTGAAGTGGTCCCCGAGGTAAACTTTCTGTTTCCCACCCACTCGTCAAGGTTTCTTTTGAAGAGTGTTAGTGAGGAGCTCTACCTAATGTAGATTAGGATATTGTTCCAAAGCATGGGAAGTCTCCGGGATAGAAATCTATCCCTCCATCACGTTCTATTTATTGTTATGGTGAGGTTTAGATCCCTAGAACATGTAGCTGAAGGGGATAAGGTTTTCTTTAGGTGGAGCATGTCCATCATTTCTGGGTTGGACATGGCCTTGTATGTCAGGCAGAGATCACCTCTGAGTAGGCGGTATGCAACCGAGTACAACTGGAGTTTCTTCAGTTGAGCTGCATAGGGCATCCGTTTGAGGCCAGTGATACTCTTGGTGAGGTACTTCTTTGGTCTTTCCAGCTGTTGCAGGTGTCTTGTAAGGTACATCCCAAATGGGACATTGTACTCTATGATGGGTCTGATGAGTGATGAGTAGAGGGCACAATGACCTCTTTTCATCTGGATGCGAACCCTTTTGTGATTAGGTGGGCCATGTAGAAGGATTTTCTAACCACTTTGGCAATGTGATTATCAAAGGTGAGATTACTATCTACTTGGGTCCCCAGATCCCTTATTACGTCTTCCGTATTTAGGGGACTACCACCTATGTGGTAGTTTGTGGGTACTTTGTTTTTTCCAAAGGGGATGACTATGCACTTTTTGGCATTTAGCTTGAAGCCATAATTTTGACACCAGGTATCCGTCTCAGTGAGAACCTTTTGGAGGATGTCTGTGTCAGCCGGAGAGTCAATTATAGCCCCTAGTTTGCAGTCGTCTGTGAACTTTGTCAGCCATAGTCCTCTTGTGCTTGCCTGTACCTCTGAGAAGTATATGCCAAACAGGAGGGGTCCTAGGACTGGGCCCTGGGGAATGCCACTTGTAACCAGTTTAGAGTCGGACCTAGCTCCCACAACTCTCACCATGTGGGTTCTGTCCATGAGCCAGTTGGCAACCCATCTTGTGATGTAGGGGTTTATGTTCAGGCTGGTGAGCTTGTCTATAATACCAGAATGGAGTATGGTGTTGAAGGCCTTCGTGAGGTCTAGGTAGGCTGTGTGTACCACCTTTCCCTCATCTATAGCCTTGGTAACTGTCTCAAAGAAGTCCACTAGGTTTAGGAGGCATGATCTGCCCTTAACAAAGCCAAACTTGGTAGGGTCCAGTGTTTGGAGGTTCCCAATGTCTTTGTTAATGAGTTCCATGATGATGAGCTCCATAGCCTTGCAGACCAAGCTGGTCAGGCTTATAGGGCGATAGTTCCCGGGGTCTGTTGTGGCTCCACCTTTGTGGAGTGGAATAACCATTGCTGTGCACCACTCTATGGGTATGTAGCCTGTGGAGAGGCTGAGTTTGAACAGTATGTTTAGGTGAGGGGTTAGTTTGTCTTTGAGCTCATGTAGGATGCAGCCTGGGACACCATCTGGTCCCATTGATGCTGTGTTTTTTGGAGAGGGCTGTTTTAACCTGAGTGTCTGTGATTTCAGGGACTCAACATTCTTCTGGTATGGTTATGGGCCCTATTGGGGGTGAGAGGGGGGTGAAGTTGAACCTGTCTGCCAGGATGTTGGCAATATCTGTCGGTTCAGTGTATTTTGTGCCATTCTGCACTAACTCTGAGCAGATCTGAGCATTGCCACTTAGATTCTTGACATAGCTAAAGAATGCCTTGTGGTTATCTTTGGAGTCCTTGGAAATTTTTCTTTCGAAGCTCACCTTGGACAATTTTATGAGGGATCGTAGTTTCTTGCTGATACTGATCAGGGATGTCTTCCCTTCTTGGGATCTTACTCTTTTCTGTACTAGTTTCCTCCATCTATTGTATAGCTTGTTTATGGCAGGAGTCCACCAGACTGGTTTCCTTTTCTTGGAGGAGTGAGTCTTGGTTTTGCTTGGGATGGCATGATCCATGCATTCTTGTAGCTGCCTGTAGAATGCATTAGTAAAGGATTCTGTAGCTTGGACAGTGTTATCCTTCAGCATGGGGGCTTTGAAACATTCTACCTTGGTCTTAAGTAACGTGAAGTTTGCTTTTGAAAAGTTTTTCACTGTGGTTTTCTTGTCCGGGGTGGGGGCGGAATATGGATATCCAAACTGATTTGTTTATGGTCAGATCTAACCAGAGAGGGGTTGACTTCTGGTGTAAAACACCGGTCGCCCATGTTGGAGATGACCAGGTCCAATATGTTGTCACCTCTGGTGGGAGTGTTGACCAGTTGAACCAGGGCATTTGAGTTTATAAATTCTAGGAAAAGTTGGGCAAGGGAGTTAGTACTTGAGTAGTTCTCACAGTTAATGTTTGTGTAATTGAAATCACCCAATATTAGGGGTTTTGGTAGCACCTTTATGTTTCCCAGTGTTTCCAGAAACACAGAATGGGGGTCCTGGGAAATGGTTGGTGATCTGTAGCAAGCTACAATTTGAATTACAGTTTTGCCCATTGTTAGTTGCACGTGGATGATCTCTGAAGCATTGTGCTGTGCCAATAACCTGGAGGTGTGGGTATCCTTGATGAATATGGATACGCCCCTGCCTTTTGTATTTCGCTTTGGGTTCTGTGTCCAAAATGTATGGTATGACTTGTATCCTGGTAGTGCTGGGGTGCTCTCTGGAGCCTTAAACCAGGTTTTTGCTACTACACATATATCGATTTTCTCCATACTGAGGAGTGCCTTGAGTGTGAGCATTTTTGAGGATTAGACTTCTGGCATTGAGTAGCATTACCCTCAGTTTATTGTTACTTGTGCTATTTACAGTGGTGGGTTTGTCTTTTGAGCCTTGCCTAAAAAGGCACTATGGGGGTGGCAAGAGCCTTGGCCAGTATTCAAAAGCCTAAGGGTGACAGGTGCAAGCTGTCTCTAACGAAGCAGCGTGGTTTGTTGAGCAATTCATCCCAGGCAGGCAGACACTGGATCCCCTTTGAATGACACCAGAAACTTATCCAATTGTTGAAATTGAGAATTTTTTCTTTATACCATGGTATCATTCTTGGTGAGGGCAGGATGCTACTCAGGGTCAGGGTCATACTAGCCTGGGCTATGTGATCAGAGAGCTCTTCCATGTTTCTCTTCATGTAGTCCAGGGAAGTATGGCTCAGATCATTCACACTAACATGGACGATCACAGAGTCATATTTGTACTTGTTCTGGAGTGACCTGAGTGCTTGTGTTATGTGATGGATACTGGCACCCGACAGACAGCTAACAGTAACCTTTTCCTTATTCAGCCTAGTGAGTGGGATGTCAGTGTGCCTAACTATAGAGTCACCTATTACTAGTATGTTGGGTATGTTATTTTGCCCTAAGGGCTGTGATTGCATGGCACACTGGTTTTGTGAAGTATGTGTTTTATGGTTTGTGTTGGGGGGTTGGAGGTTGCTTGGAAGTTTGCTTTAGACGTCTCTGTTAGCTTTGCATATTTTTATTTAGAGCATCCGAGTATGTTTTCATGTATTTATGTGTGTTTTTTACCGGTGCTGGTTTAATGGGTCTATGTAAGATTGGTGGTGTGATGCAATTATTTCCCTTCTCCTCTTGACTGTCTGATCCAGTCTTGGGTTGAGAGAGCTTAGCCTCTAGTTTGACTGTGTAACTGCATCTCTTGCATGTATTAGTGTTTGGTGGTAGGAGGAAGGGGTTGTCTGTGTACATGAGGCAGTTGTAACATTGCCTCAAAATGCCCAGATTCACCAGTTGGACTGGAGAGTACACCTGAAACTGCCCTTTGGGCATGCCTGGATAGGTAAAGTGAACTGTTTTACTGGATGGCTGGTAAGGTCGAATATAGAGCCTTGTCCTTCTGTACAGTACAGGAGGGTCTAGTGCTAGGATTTATAAGTGCTTGCTACAAGTTTTGAGCAAGTGCCGGGCTGAGAAATGAATGGCTTGAGTG
Source organism: Protopterus annectens (assembly GCF_019279795.1). Lineage (NCBI taxonomy): Eukaryota > Metazoa > Chordata > Ceratodontiformes > Protopteridae > Protopterus > Protopterus annectens. The sequence goes on along the minus strand of NC_056746.1, from coordinate 1,422,858,219 downwards.
CTTAAGTTGAAAGTTTGTCTAGTTCCAAGGGAAAAATTGAAGAGGAGACTTTGTGGAGCCGGGAATAGTTTTACCCTAGCTAACCGGCGCTGCTCAGCGTGCAAAACTGGGTAAATACGGTATTTATAGCAGGGAAATGAAAGAGATAGAAATTAGCCCAAAATGGCCAATAAACTACTAATTTCTGGGCTGAAACCACTCCTCCAGGGACAGATAGGCTACTCAAAGCTCTCCTCTCTCACAGACGAACAGAGAAACTTCCTTCTATCCAAGTAAGGTATGGACAAACACAGAGATTTGTAACACAGCCCTGAATTCAGCACTAACCTGAAAACTGGACTATACTACCTTAGAAAGGCTGGAAACAAGTACACACATATATATACATATATATATACATATATATATATATATATATATATATATATATATATATATATATTTTTTTGTTTTGTTTTTTGTTTTTCAGAAAATAAAGCAAATACACTCAAAAAAAACAGTTTAAAAGCACAGAAAAGGATACTTACTGTTATATATCACAGATCAGAGTTGTGGTCAATGCCCCCAGTAATAAAGTAGGAAGAAACACAAATGCAGTAAAAACAGATGAATAAAGTGCAATGTATATATATATATATATATATATATATATATATATATATATATATATATATATATATATATATATATATATATATATATATATAATAGAAAACAAACAAACTGACTTAAACAAGTTACCCAATTAACCAGAAAAAAGCTCAAAACTGAGCCCTGTTCCAGCAGTCTTCAATCAGACAAGTTCTAACTGAGCACCCCTGCTTACTAGGGTGCAGGAGAACCTTCTCCAAAAAAAAGATGGCCTGGATCAGTGCTCAAGTTATACAAACAAAGCTAAATTCAGCAGGCCTGAATATGGTCTATGCTACAGCAACAAGGTGCACCAATTTCAGAAAAAAACTGTTCAAGTAAGCAGTCACAATAAGCCTGTGACCAGAAATTCCCAGCTCAGAAGGGCAGAATCCAGCCTCTCCTCCCACAAGAGTGCAGACCACAAACCTTCTTAATGTACAATAACTGGCCTGAATCCCAAGTGCGTAAGTCAGAACTAATACACTTTTAGAATAGCAGACACTGGGCCTTCAATCAGCAGTTCCCTATTTAGAAGGATATAAGCTACCTGTCCTGCCACAACAGTGCAGACCACAAAACTTCTTAATGTAAACAGCCTGTATTAAGCCCAAGTGCTTAAACCAAAAGACGTAGACAATTTAATCAGGCTATGACCAAGCAGTAATAAATGCAGCAGAATAAATAAAAATGAGTATTTTTTAAGAAAAGCAAAATAAAGTAGGAGGAAACACAAATACAGTAAAAGCAAATGAATAAAGTGCAAACATTTTTTTCCAAGTGCAAGAAGAGAGTAAGGAAGAACCTAAGTGGGCTGGCCTTCTCAAATCTTCTCTCTGTATTAAGTAGAGTGAACACTAGACTCAGAATATGATCTAACTGTACTTGGTTAAGTAAGCAAATGAGATGGACCCAGGAGGAGTGTTCTAATACAGACTTACAGGAAGGATGGGCAATTCCAGAGACACCAACACTAATACCAACACAGGAACAGGGGCTATCCAAAACAAAGTCTCTGAACTCCATTCCTGGCTATCACTTTAAACCCCCGATAGTCTATCCAACTCTGAAACTTAGCTAAATCCTCACATAACCAATAGCAAACTCTCACCCCCTGATTACAATATTTTCAGCCAAGACAGGCCTATAAAAAAAGATGGATGAGTGGCTCTTCTATACTCAGAACAGCTCTCCTTTCACCCATTTCCCATCACCCCTCTTTGTTTTCACCCAGCTAAAATACTCATTGTTATCTGTAACTTAAACAAACAAAAGAAAATAGAAATTGTCTCCATTTATATACTTCCCGGTGACAATATTCCTACCCTCAAACTATTCCTTGCGTGGATCTCTCAAACTATCTCCTATGAAACCATCATTCTAGGTGATGTTAACATTGACTGCAATACTCTGTGCTCTATCTCTCCAAACTCTAGCATCAAACTATTTACTTTTTCACAACTTATAACCTCTCCTACTCGCATAAATTCTCAATCTAACTCCAGCTCTATTTTGGACTGGATTCTTACCTCCCATCCTTATCACTGTCATAATCCCACTATGCTACCTGACTCCCTTAGCGATCACCTCCCAACTTCTATTCAGTGCTACTCCTCCCAAGTTATTAAACCTCACATATATAGAGACTGCCATAACTTATCCAACTTTGACCCAAATATATTTAATCAAACTCTCCCTTCCATCAATTGGTCCTTCCTTCACAACATCCTGCTTGAAGAAGCTGTTCTAAAATTTAACAGCTTATTTCTCAACATTCTCAACTCCATGTCCCCCATCAGAAAAATAAGGGTTACATCTAAATATGCTCCCTGGATTACCAAAGATAGTCTCTCCCTTATGCAGAAAAGGGGCAGTGCTTGGAAAACCTGGAATAATCATAAAACTACCTCAAATCTCCAGCTCTATAGGGAACTTAGAAACCATGCTAAAAAACAAATCTACCTTGACAAAAAAAAAAAAAAACATTTTACCTAAACCATCAAAAAACCCCTCATACTAACCCCCAGAAATTCTGGTTCACTATCAAGATTCTATACCCTGGTAACCCCCCACCCAATCCATTTCCTAACACCTCCTCTATTGAAACCGCCACTCTTCCGAACTCCTTCTTCATTAACTCCATACAGAACTTACTTAAACCTAATGCTAAATCCTAACTTTATCCCTGACACCCCATCAACTACCTCCTCATTCCAGTCTTTTCTCCATTAAACCCATCCCCACCTCAACTATCCAATTGTTTCTCAATAAACATAAACCCTGTTCCCCATCCTCTGACAACCTTCCACCTTACTATCTTAAATTAGCAGCTTCCTCCATTATCTACCCAGTTTCCATACTCATCAATCATTCAGTTAAGGAAAGTCTTGTCCCTGCTGTCTGGAAAAAAATTCAACATTTTGCCCCTACACAAAGGAGGAAACTCCACTGACCCTTCAAATTTTAGGCCCATTGCTATTCTTTCCCCCCTTTCTAAAATTCTCAAAAAGTGTACACTCTGACAGTTCATCTCTTATCTCACCCAAGAGAACCTCCTCACCCCCGCACAACATGGATTCAGACCTCATAGTTGCATCACTACTGCCCTTATATCTTTTACTCAAGCAATTTCCTCATCTCTTGATAATAACAAATTAGTCTTCTGCCTGTTCCTCGACTTCTTTAAAGCCTTTGATACTGTATCCCATAAGCTCCTTCTCTCCAAATAGTCTCCCTTAACCTCTGTAACTCCTCTCTTAGCTTGTTCTCTAATTATCTATTTGATCAGCTACAATCTGCTAAATATCTCCTTTCTGCCTCCCCTTTCCTCTCTTTTCAAACCAGAGTGCCACAAGGCTCCATCCTTGGGTCCCTCTTATTCAACATGTTTACTAACAACCTATACCTTTCCTGTCCTCACTCCACTCTGATTCAATATGCTGATGACTCATCTATCATCTCCATATCTGACAATCTTCCTCAGCTAGTCACCCTCACTCAAGCATCACTGCATTCAATTGAAAAATGGCTCTCCGCTAATCAATTACTACTTAACCAAACAAAACTAAACTTCTACTCTTCCTGTCTAAATCTCTCCAACATTCCAAAACCTCCTTCTCCATCTCCTCTCTAAATAACACTCCCATCAAAGTTGAATCACATACTAAACAGCTCGGAGGTTATGTAGATAATTAACTTAAATTTGACATTCACATTAATAACTGCATTAAAAAAAACTCACCAAAAACTTGGACTGCTGTACAGGAACAAAAAAATTCCTAACTCCAGAATCTAAACTGTCCTTAGCTCAAGCATACCTACTTCCCACCCTTCTTTACACTGCCCCATTATTCACCCAACTACAAAAGAATCTGACTACTAAGCTTGAACACACCTATAATCAAATAGCATGATTCACTAGTAATCTCCCCTATCGAACACACCACTGTCTTTCTATAAAAAAAACTTTACTGGCTTGAACTCCAACACCAAGTCCTCTTGTCACAGCTCCATCTGACCCACTCTATGCTTCACCATTCCCTTGATTGTCCATCTCTGACTAATCTTATTTCCTCCTATATCCCTAAGCGCAACCTACGTAGCTCTGACCAACTGCTATTGTGCATCCCCAAACCTAACAAATCCATTGGTAAGATACACTATAGCTACTCAGTCTCGTCTGCTGCGACAAACTTCCTGTACATATACGCACACTTGATAATACACACAGTTTTAAAATAGCATTAAAGGAATACCTGCATACCTCTTGGGTCTGCTCTTGCAATGACCCCACTTGAACATCTTCCCCCTTGCCTCTCTCTCAACAGCTAAGGCCCCCTTTTCTACCTCAACTACATATTTAACTCTAGATTCTGACAGTTCTACCTGTACCTCTAGGTTCCCCATTCAATCTTCCTTCACCACTAATTTCCCTCCAATCTCCTCCTCAGCTTCTTCTCCAGTTCCTGACTCCTCTTAATACACTATAATGTATTGACTGTCTTGCTGAATTTTCTTATGTCACAAATTGTTTTAAATCTTTGACTTTCATATCTAGTGTAAAACGTTCTTATGATTTACTTATATGTCTTTTCTTTGTATTATGTATTTGTTAATAGCTCTGTATAATGACTAATCACACTTTCCTTTAATTTTTGTATTACTCACTATATTGCTAAATTTTGTAATGGAGCTTTTCTCCTCGGGTCTCTGCTGAAAAAGGGCATCTTGCCCAGTCAGACTAACACGGTTAACAAATGTCAAATAAATAAACAAATAAATAAACAAATAAATAAACTCCAGCATGATACCAAGATTCAAAGACAAGATAATTGGCTTTAATAATTGGCTATAGTCTTGGAGTCATTCTATGGAGATCCAATATGTGCCAGTTGGGGCAAAATGACTAACAAACCTTCTTGCTTTGCCAGGGATGGTCTGTACCTCTCTTATTATAGATGTCACATTCTAGCTGAATCTTTTGCTGCCCCCATAGTATCTCTTTTAGGCACAGTCCATCTGCCAGACATTCAAACCTAGTAAAGCCTAATTCATAACACATTAAAGTGGTGTTAGTAAATGCTATGAGTCTTAACAAAAATTTTCAAAGTCCCTTCAGTTTTAAGTGAATTTGGCTAGGCTTAAATGGCCCAGAAGGGTAGCTAGCCTTATACTAACCTATGAACCCATGATGATCTCCTACAATTTGAACACATTCATATATTTCTAGTTGCCATCATATGGTTTTAAACCAATGGAAGTACTCCCTTTAGTACTTAGGCCCTATCATATCTTCAGACCTTCACCACAGAAAAAAGCTTGTAAGGTTGGATGTAATTTGGTTATTGGTTTAAAATCTTTAGTCCTACTGGTAAATGTAGGAGAGCATCGGTATTTACAAAGGACACCATCACCTCATGACTGATTCCTTGCAATTCCATTTCTGAACATTCAAATGTACAAATCACTCTACGTAACATTAATTACCACTTTATAGATAGCTATAGAACTATAGAACACCATATATGTGCTCCACTGACCATTATAGTTTTCTTTAATGCCTTAACCAAAATCTCCATTAATCTCAACTACCTGGGACTTCAACTTTCCACCATAAACTGGATGATCTACACCACCAGTGGACGGCAGGCCAGACACTTGACATTATAAATACTAACCTCTCATACAGGTAGTTACCCATCCTATTTGGGGCTTAAATACCCTTGATCTTGTCCTCACAAGTGTGGTATCTCCTTGCACAACTTCATCTATATTATCTTCACTCATTAAATTAGGCCATACATCAATATCCTTTTACTTTAAAACTGGTATTATTTCCCCTGCATTTATGTCAATGTTTGGAGACTTCTTAAAAGCATTTTTTTTTCAGTTACTCGATGAGCTAAATAAATTCTGCTGTAATCATCTGCCTGAAAGACCCCATTGTGAAAGCTATCACTGCTAAGCTGACTTTTTATATGTTAGTACTAAGCTAACTGCCCTTGCGAGCCATTTTAAGCCTAGCCAATTATCCCTTGTGAGACTTGAACCCTGCACCTTATGTTTGTAATGTAAACACCTTAACCATTAGGCCACCCTCCCAACCTTTTATTTCCACTTCACTACTATATTGATAAGGCCATCTCTTTTTGTACCAAAAATAAGAAATTTAAAAACAAATCCCATGGTGGAATACCTGTATAAACTATATAACATGTATTCTGCACACCATAAAAGCATATTTATTTAAAATAACAGCAAAGAGTTAAGAGCAGCATAAGGAAGTTAAAATCTTAGTATGAAGTTAAAATAAGGTGACGATTACTTGTCCTTCTGGATCAAACAAAGCATCAAATATCTACAAATCTTTCCTTACCTATATTAGAATGTTAAGAATGCAGGTTGTGCTTGCAAAATGACCTATAATGATGAGTGTTCTACCCCCCCCCCAAATGAATAAATACATAAATAAATAAAGAAAAGAAAATAAATCAGTACCAAGAGATGTTGAGAGCTCATCTGCAACAGCCCAGACCATTCTGATCCAAAGGAAATAGCTAATATCCTGGTGGACAAACTTAGTGCGAATTTTATTCTGCCCACAGTTATAACCATTCCACAGATTCCATACTCCAAACGACCTCCTATAATTACTATGGAGCATTTCTTCTCATCCGTCTCAAAAACTAAGAGCACCTCAACCATGAGCCCAAATAACATACCATGTTGTCTGCTCATCAATATCAAATATGGTCTATCTGTACTTCTACTTAACATTTTTATTGAAAATTCTCCACTGTTTACTGAAGCCTGAGAAATAGCCATTATACAATAAGGGCTCATTACTATTCAAAAATGATCATGCTGATTGGACAGTACAACCAGTGTGCCCATTGTAAATCAAGCATATAAAGTACCATTGAGCAGCCAGACTTTCTATTGGTATGAGCTGAGGGACAAAGTAAATTATAACAGAAATCAGGTATGCTTTGCAAAACTATACAAACAGAAACCTACCTGATTTTCTTATCTTTTTGCACTATCCCTCATAAAAAACTTTTTTTTTTTAATTGTGAAAAAATAAACAGCGGCAAAGATGCTGCTTTCTCCATTGCTTTTCTTGCACTGCACTGATGCACTGTTCAAGTGTGGAAATCAAAGCCCCTAGAACATCAATCTAGGAAAGAGAATATGGAAGAAGACTGAAGTGCCCTTATATGAATACATTATTTAAGAAAGGTAAGTCATTTCTTTCTTAAATAACATAATTGTATAATAGCAAAAATCCACCTCTGTTTGTGGGTATATCAGGATTTACCCATGGTTGGTTTTGTTTAATCACTCAGGCTTTGCACCCATAATCAAACCACACCAACTGTGGGTAAATCCTGATATACCCAAGCACAGTTGTGGATTATTGCTTAATAATAATGTTTATACAAGAGAGGCTCAATCGTGGACTCTGGTAAAAACCCACTAGTCTAAGTAGCCTCATATTTATTTATTTATTTATTTAGTCATTTATTTATATGCCTTTGATGACAATGAGAGTCTGACTGGGCAACGCCCATTTTCAGCAGAGGCTCAGGGAGAAAAGCTCCATCACAGTACATTTATATCAACAAGTGAATTTCAGACAATTCTCAGAAATACAACAGTTACATTCTTCAGCAAAAACAAACATAATTAGAAGACAAGACACATATAATAAAATATTTGCATCAGCATTTATAAGTCTATATAGTTCTTGTAGCTCTAAATTATAATAGGAAGTAAGTGAATTTATGAAGTAGAAGGAATAATAGCTTATGGAAGAGTAACATTAATGGCAGAAGTAGGTACTGGGCTAAAAGTAAATACTGCAGATATTTAGCAGAGACTGCTGATACTGAGAGGTTATTGGAACTATTAATGTTTGGGAGGGATGATATAGTCTGCATAAAATAGTTATTAGAATTGAATTAGTAGTATTGTTGGGTATAGGGGTGAGGTTGTTAGCTTGTTCTGGATGCAAAAGTTTGTGGATGTCCAGAAGAGTTTTGTGATGTTTTAATGTTTATTTTGGAGGATGGTATAAGAAACATATCTTTTAGCTATGATGCTAAAACTTGAAACAATGTCAAAATAATGTACTAGTCCTTCGTTATATTGGTGTGATTCAAATGACACCCCAATACATGAAGCCAGTTCTTTGTTATAAAAACATACATACATTAAATATTAAATCACCCTTAAAAAGTATATAGCTAATTGAGTGCAACCCCTGTTTTACAAGCTTGTCTTAATAATAAATTATTTACATTCTCAACTTTGTCTAGTAAAGGTTTTTTTAATATCTCTAGTCTCTTCATTTGTGATGTACTAAATTATGGGTCTTTTCATAGTGTGAAATAGAAGTATTAGCACTTTTCTACTATCCATTCTACTCATTATATCTCATAAAATCCCATGGATTCTTCTCCATTATCAACAAATTTAAGTTTGTTATCAATGATAACCTTAGGTTCCTAAATGAATCTGTAGAAGTTAGTATATACGTTGGTTCATTGCATAGGGATCCCATGGAATGCGTCCTTCTAAATGTAAAACACAGCATTTGCTAATATTAACCACATTTAAGAAGCATTTTACCATTGACAAGAATCCAGCTGCAAAACAATAAAAAATATTATAGACATCAACAACTGGGTTAGCTTCTGGTGTCTTTCAAAGTGGAATCCAATAAATATCAACTTGGGAGGAGATGGTAGAAAGTCCTAACTGTTTTTCCTTCACTTATTCCACAAGCCTTTTGTAAATTGCTTAAAACATTTCTCATTATGATTGAGCCTTTTTTTTGGTTTCAGCCTTCAAAAACGTCCAACTTAACAAACTTAAAACTGAATCTGGAATAAAAAGTTATTGTTGTGCAATGCTATGAGCCTCAACAAAAAAGGTGCTCCATTTAGGAATTACTCATCCTGGAATACATATATATATATATATATATATATATATATATATATATATGGATCTAGGACTTCTTTTGATCGAAAGATCAAAAGTCCAAATCCATTCCCACAGAACACACTTTAACGCAAGCATTTTCACCAAAAAAGTGCTTTCGTTAAAGTGTGTTCCACAAAAATAAAAAAGAAAACACTAAATTGCCCCCCACACCCCCCTACTTAAATATTCTCCCTCCGAGATCACACTACAGTGGGGAAAAGGGAATTTTCTGTTATCCGCACCATAGTATGACCTCTGCAACAGGCATACTTACGTGAAAGTGCTTCTTCGGTGAAAAGCACTTTTGCATAAGTATGCTTGCCCGTAATGGATTCGGACTTTTGATCTTTCGATCAAAAGTCCTAGATCCATATATATATATATATATATATATATATTTATATATATATATACATATATATATTTATGTGTGTGTGTGTGTGTGTGTGTGTGTGTGTGTGTGTGTGTGTGTATCATCATGGAGACCTGGTTTGTTCAACACCACTGAGACTGCCACAATGATTCAGGGTTTCAACATCTACCAGGCATTCAGGCACACCACATTAGATGTAGGCATTAAATGTGGAAGTGTCTCTCTCTACTTGTAAAACAAAATTTCACTTCCAGATGCTAGACCCAAACCATCTCCTTTTTGTCAAGGGCAGATGCTGCCTGCTTAACCTTACTGACTTCTTTGAGAAGGTTACTGAAGCAATGGATGAGGGAAAATCAGTACACACCACATATGTAGACTTTGCAAAGACATTAAACATCACACCACACTCAGATATTGTCAATAAACTCTGCCATCTAAAAGCTAATCCCAGTGTAACTCATCGGATAGCAAAGTGACTCACACGTAGAACCCAGGAAATTAAGTAGGCACTTCTACCTCCTCCAGTCACTAGCAGTTTACCCTATGAGCTCATTCCTTAATCCATCTCTCTTTGTCATTTACTACTCAGAGGTCAAAGCTAATGTTAAGGGTTTCTAACTGACTGAGTTTGCACTTGACTTTAAACTTAGTGCCATCATAAACTCACCAGTGGACATCAAGGTCCTCTAAGAGAGCTGTTACCAAACAAATAGCTTGTGTCATAACAATGGACTAAAACTAGATGCAAAAAATAATGCATAATACTATCCTTTGGCAAGCATGATGCCCACTTTAACAATCACACTAACAACACATCCTTGGAAATTGGTTAGGTAATTAAGGACCTGGGAACCTATGCAGACAGCAAACTGTCCTTCATTTATCATGCATCTACTATATAAGAAATTCCTTTTTCATAGAGCAGCTTATTAGTCAGGGTACGGCACTTAAATTCAGGGACATGATCATTCTACTGTATTTAGAACTTATTAGAACAATCAATGAGTATAATACCCCCTTGCAAATGCACATGTCCAAATATTTAACACAACTTGAATGGCCACAATGCATTCTCAAGAAAATCAAGAGATTAATTCATAAATGCTACACTGACCATCTTAGTGCCTTGTCCCTCTTATCGGTATCATACAGGCTACTGAGAAGCAATCTCTGCTTCATGTACAGAGCTTCAACAGATCCTAGCCTCTCACATTTATTGCACATCCATAAGCTGAATGGTGGCATATACATCTGTTCATCAGATCTTTATCACTTCTGCATGTAAACAGAACTTGTTGGAGGGAAAGATATGTCTCACAAAGAATACCATTTCTTTGGAATTGTCTGCCTCCCACATAAAGCAAAGTACTTCCCCTTGAACCATTTAACTGTAATGTAGATGAATAGATGAGAAACTGCAAATTCTTCTTTGCTTTTGCAATCTTGTCCCTGATAAATAGGGGTGACCTGTAAATGGTCAGCTGTCTCTGAGTTATTTGCGCTAAGATTTCAAGTCTAAAAACTTGATGGGGATGCATGGATTGGCTTCTAAATATTATCCTGGATTAATAGCCTAGTAAGTACCTATGCCCCTATGAGCCTATAACCTGAATGATATCCATTTTTGAAATCACTGGACACCAGGACAGAGTGAGCTAAAATCCTTTAATAATTCCAAACAATTTTCCATGGGCACAGAGTGAACTGAAGTCCTTTAATGATTCCAAGCAATTTCCAGATACACAAGTAAAAACTTTCATCCAGAGGGCTTCCTCAGGCACATAAATCAACTAACAAGGGCTTTTTGGCTTTTTTTATCTGCATTGCCCTCTCTGGCTTTCATTTAATAAGATACAACTGTTTTTGTGTTTTTCTGCTGTATTCTAAAGTATCTGCACTTAAAAGTAGCATTTTGGTCGACTCTGGTCGAATATTACTGTTTTTTTGCTAATTTAATTGCTGAGGCTGCTCACTAAAGTGTGCTAGCCTGTGTTAATCGATTTTACTGTTTGCCTAACTGCATTTCTGTGTTCTTTTCTAAAAACAAAAACAAAAAAAAAAAATACTCCTTGTTTTCCGCCTTTGCTCGACTAGTTAAGACCAGTATACAGGCTTTCCTGTATTCTGGGCTGTGTGTAGTTCCTGTGTTGGCCATTGCCTTACTTGGATAGAAGGAAGTTTCTGAGCTCACCAGTGGGAGTGGGGAGCCTTGAGCAGCCTATCTGTCCCTGGGGAAGTGATCTCAGCACTTGAGCTGTAATTCATTGGTTGCCTTGGACCATTTCCAGCTCTTTTCAAGTTCCCTGTATAAAAATCCGCCTCAGGGCGTTTTTGGCTATATACCCAAGCAGAGCTCCACGTGGTCCTGCAGAGGGTCCTGGCTACAGAGAACTGAAAGAAGCGACCACTTTCCTGATTTAAGTACTTTTTGGCTTTTTTTATCTGCATTGTCCTCTCTGGCTTTCATTTAATAAGATACAACTGTTTTTGTGTTTTTCTGCTGTATTCTAAAGTATCTGCACTTAAAAGTAGCATTTTGGTCGACTCTGGTCGAATATTACTGTTTTTTGCTAATTTAATTGCTGAGGCTGCTCACTAAAGTGTGCTAGCCTGTGTTAATCGATTTTACTGTTTGCCTAACTGCATTTCTGTGTTCTTTTCTAAAAAAACAAAAAACAAAAAAAAAAATACTCCTTGTTTTCCCGCCTTTGCTCGACTAGTTAAGACCAGTATACAGGCTTTGCTGTATTCTGGGCTGTGTGTAGTTCCTGTGTTGGCCATTGCCTTACTTGGATAGAAGGAAGTTTCTGAGCTCACCAGTGGGAGTGGGGAGCCTTGAGCAGCCTATCTGTCCCTGGGGAAGTGATCTCAGCACTTGAGCTGTAATTCATTGGTTGCCTTGGACCATTTCCAGCTCTTTTCAAGTTCCTGTATAAAAATCCACCTCAGGGCGTTTTGCGCTTTTGTCGGGCCTAAGCGCAACAGCGGTTATACAGGTGTAAACTATTCTATACAGGTTTTAACTTTTCTGGCTCCGCCAAGTCTGCTCTTCAATTTTTCCCTTAGAAGCTCTACTCAGTCTATCTAGCTGTATATATCAGCACTTGTTTTCGAACTTCTATCCTTAGCAAGCACTCATAATAAAACCAAGCACTCTTACCTAAAGTAAGCACCACAGGCATCCACTACCCCTGTGAATACCCACTTCCCTTAAAGGCACAACACTCCTTATAATATTCTAGTATGTCGAGTGGTAGACCACTAGCATCCTCTCTTGTTCAGCTGGTTAATCTGGGAATCTTAAGACAATGTTACAATTGTCTCATGTACACAGACAACCCTCTCCTCCTTCCTACTAACACATATACTTGTGAGAGATGCAACTATATAGCCAGACTGGAGGCTGAACTCTCTCAACTCAGGACTGGCAAGACCAGTCAGGAAGAGATGGTACCCACACCCAAAGCAAAACCAGTCACACATATAACCACCACCAATGCAAACCAAACACATAAAAACACAAAGACATACTCGGAGGCTCTTGTAAAAACTTACCAAAACAACAGAGGCCTCCAAAGCAGACACCCAGAAATACACCCCACAAAACACAACACCTACAACACATACCTCAAGCAACAGGTGTGTCACACAATCACAGCCCCTAAGGCAAAATACTATGCCAGAGACATTAGTAATAGGTGACTCTATAGTCAGACACACCGATGTTCCACTTACCAGGCTGAATAAGGAGAGGGTAACGGTGAGCTGCCTATCGGGGCTAGGATCCGCCACATTACACACGCACTCAGGTCACTCCAAAGCAAGTACAAATATGATTCAGTCATTGTCCATGCGGGTGTGAATGACCTGAGGCGTACATCCCTGGACTACATGAAAAGAGACATTGAGGAGCTCTCCGATTATGTAGCCCAGACTGGTATGACCCTGACCCTGAGCAGCATCCTGCCTTCGCCAAGAATGATGCCTCAGTACAAAGACAAAATGATCAGTTTTAACAATTGGCTTAATCACTGGTGTCATTCTAGGGGATCCAATGTCTGTCAGCCTGGGATGATATGCTGGACAAGCCACGTTGCTTCAAGGGATGGCTTGCACCTGTCACCACTGGGCTTCGGATACTGGCCAAGGCTCTTGCCACCCCATAGTGCCTTTTAGGCAATGCTCAAAGGACAAATCAACCTCCATAAAAACAAAATGGAAAAAATTAAGGGTAATGCTGCTCAACGCCAGAAGTCTAAATCTCAAGATGCAGGCACTCGAAGCACTTCTCAGTATGGAGAACATCGATGTCTGTGCAGTAACTGAAACCTGGTTCAAGGCTCCTGAGAGCACTCCAGCGCTACCAGGCTATACCTCATATCATGCGTTTCGGCCTCAAGTTTCAGGCCGAACCACAAAGGGAGGGGGAGTGTCCATTTTCATAAAGGACACCTACACCTCTCGATTGGTGGCTACTCATGAAGCATCAGAAACCATACAAGTTTTACTCACCATAGGCAAAACTGCCATACAACTGGTCGCATGTTATAGAACACCCTCCCAATCCCAGGAATCCCATCAAGCATTCCTGAAAACACTGGAGGATATGAATGTCACACCAAACACCATCATATTGGGTGACTTCAATTACTAACATAGACTGGGCCCACTATTCTAGCCCTAACACCCTGGCCCAAAGATTCCTGGAATTCATAAACTCAAATGCTATGGAGCAACTGGTCACCTCTCCTACGAGGAGAGATAATATACTTGACCTGATTATCACAAACATGGGGTCCAAATGCTCCGCACCAGATATAAACCCCTCACTAGTAAGATCTGATCATAAACTGATCACGTTGGATGTACATATCCCAACCCACCCCCAGAACAAAGACTACAGTGAAAAACTTTTCAAAAGCTGACTTTGCGCTCCTTAAGTCGGAAATGATATCCTTTAAGCCTACTGGGTTAATGGAAACCGCATCCCAAAATGCTGAATCCTTCACAAAAGCCTTCTACGGACATCTCCAGGAATGCATGGATCAGGCAATCCCAACTAAAACCAAGACCCTCTCCACCAAGGGAAAACGCCCGGTTTGGTGGACCCCGGCTATAAACAAACTGTACAACAAAAGAAGGAAGCTACTGCAGGACAGAGCCAAATCCCACAAGGGAAAGGCTTCCTGATCAGCACAAGTAAAAACTACGCTCTCTCATAAAACATCTAAAGCAAACTTTGAGAAAAAGATTGCCAAGGATACCAAAGACAATCACAAAGCCTTCTTCAATTATGTCAGAACCTTGGGAGGAAATTCTCAGATATGCTCTGAGCTAGTAAACAATAACAAAAAATTCACTGACCCTACTGACATTGCCAACATTCTGGCAGATAGGTTCAGTGCAAATTTCTCCCTCCCTCACCCCTAAAGATGAAGTAACTATCCCTGCTGAATGTAACCTACCTGTCATCACAGACACACAGGTGAAATCAGCACTCAACAAGGCAAAAACACAGCATCTATGGGACCCGATGGTATCCCCGGTTGCGTGTTACGTGAACTCAAGATGAACTAAACCCGCCCTAAGAACTCTATTCAATCTTAGCCTCACTACAGGTTATGTACCTGAACACTGGCGACAGCAACAGTGGTCCCACTCCACAAAGGGGGAAATTCTACTGACCCAGGTAACTACCGCCCCATAAGTTTGACCAGCCTGATCTGTAAGGCTATGGAAAGAATCATCATGGAACTCATAAATGGCGACATTGGGGATCTGCAGACCCTTGATCCCACACAGTTCGGTTTTGTAAAAGGCAGATCCTGCCTCTTAAACCTGGTTGACTTCTTTGAGACAGTCACTAGTGCCATCGATGAGGGCAAGGCTGTCCACACTGCCTATTTGGACTTGGCTAAGGCCTTTGACACAATACCACACTCTGGCATCATTGACAAGCTCAGCAGCCTAAATGTAAATCCATATGTCACAAGATGGGTAGCAAATTGGCTAAAAACAGAACCCATAAGGTTAAAATTGCTGGAGCCATGTCAGACTCAAAACCCGTCACAAGTGGTGTCCCACAGGGCTCAGTCTTGGGTCCACTCCTATTCGGCATTTACTTCTCAGATGTGAAAGCAAATATGGAAGGATTATGGCTGACAAAGTTTGCAGATGACTGCAAACTGGGTGCCATAGTGGATTCACCTGCCGACACACACATCCTACAGAAAGGTCTCACTGAAGCGGACAACTGGTGCCGGAATCATGGCCTCAAACTTAACGCCAAAAATGTATAGTCATCCCCTTTGGGAAAAACAAAGTACCCACAAACTATCACGTAGACAATAACCCACTGAATACAGAAGATGTAATCAGAGACCTGGGGACTCAAGTCGATAGTGACCTCTCCTTTGACAACCATGTTGCCAAAGTGGTCAGAAAGACTTTCTACCTTGCCCATCTCATCATGAAGGGATTCTCATCCAGATCAAAGGAGGTCATTGTACCTCTGTATTCCTCCCTCGTCAGGCCCATGATTGAATATAATGCTCCATTTGGGATGTATCTCACCGGCACATGCAACAACTGGAAAGACCCCAGAAGTACCTCACCAAGAGGATCATAGGTCTAAAACATGTGCCTTATCCAGCTAGATTAAAGAAACTCCAGCTCTATTCAGTAGCATACCGCCTGCTCAGAGGTGATTTGTGCCTAACATACAGGGCCATGTCCAACCAGGAATTGATGGACATGCTCCATCTCAAAAATCCAAATCCACCAGAACCACACGAGCTAAAGATTTCAACCTCTGCACAAATATGAATAGGACATGCTGGAGGGATAGATTCATAACACAGAGGTTACCCATACTCTGGAACAAAATCCCAGTTCACGTGAGACAGAGCCCTTCATTGGCACTGTTCAAGAAAAATCTCGATGCATGGATGGGAGATCGCAAGTTTACCCCGGGAGTGACCTCAGTGTCACTACTAGACAGAGGTATAGTTTACTAAATAATGGGGTTCCACATGTGTCACTACTAGAGAGGCGCAACTATATAGTATGGGGTGGCGTAAAGCCACATCACTGTTGGCTAGGCTTATAAATGCCCCCGGGCAGATAGCCTAGTACACTACTATGAAACTATGAAACTATAATGTATGGATTAAATACAGTGTAAAAGTCACATGCCTAAGTTAATAGGCAATTAAAAGTCAATTTAATTAAAGGAGATGTAACAAGAAAAACATTACTGCATATTATGATAAAATCTTGTAGTAATACATTTAAAATTTACACTTATAAATACACATGCTTGTGTATAAAAACAGATTGATAAAAACACACATTAGTATGCAAAAATATCCACATTAATAAAAGTGTATGTGTGTATGGGATGTATATATATATATATATATATATATATATATATATATATATATATATTCATACGAAACTGAAAATATACATACAAGATACATGTAAACACATAATACAGCACAAAATATTTTGAAGTTAAACCTACACAGATTCATGTTTAGCTTAGATATCGGTTTTAGAAAGGCTGCACCATTTAACCCTGGGATGACATGGGCCCTGAATCATAAAATCCAATTTAGTTCTGCTCTCTCAGCCCTGAGTATTATGTTGTCATCTCTTATGTTCTCAAATAGAACTTCTAAAATTAAACACTTAAAGTTATGGGATGGTCCTATCTCAAGCTTATGTTTGTATAAAGCGTTAGTGGTTATAATGCTGTTAATTTCTGAGAGGTGACTAGATATACGATCTTTGAATTTTTGATTAGTTTTTCCTATATAAAATGAATTACAGTAGGAGCATGTTGCTAGGTACACCAAGTTGTTTGTGTTATAGTTACGATAGGCTCTGATTTCAAAGTCTCTGGCTGTCACTGGCTGCACTATTGTTTTCCTTGTGTCAATATATTTACAAAACATGCAGTTTTCACATTTGTATGCTCCTTTATTCTGAGAGCTAAATGAGAATCATGACGTAGATTGTTCCTTATAACATAATATACTTTTTTAGGTTTCTATGTCTCATGTGAAAATGAAGGTTGTGGAGTGATAAAAGTTACTAAGTGCAGGAACATCTTGGAGTATATGTCAATGTTTTCAAATAATGTTCTTAATGGCTAAAGTGTTTTTGTTATAGGTCAAAATACACCTGAGTTTTTGTTTGTTTCCAAAATTAGTACCATGCCCTATATGTTTATCTATAGTTCTATGTTCCTGGCCTGAAAATATAGGGGCAGCAACTGTATCTCTTTTCTTTTTCACTTCTTCACATATCTGCTGAACTTCTAGTCTGTCATAGCCTCTGTCTACTAAATCATTGACTGCCATTTTCATTTGCTCCACCAGATTATTATCTTGTGTATTCAGTCTCGCTATTCTAAAGAATTGATCCTGGCTGCATTCTTAAAAGTGAAATGTGGGAGCATACTTTTTCTGTGTAATATATTATTATGTTTAGCAGGTTTCTTAAATAAACAGGTGTCTAAGAAGCCTTCATCATTTTTAATAACAGTGATGTCTAAAAAATCAATGCTAGAATAGAAGTTGCTTTTCTTAAATTTTAAGAATTTAAATATATTAGATAGGTAGTTAAAAAACAGATCAAAGGTGATTTCATCTTCTTCCCAAATGATAAATAAATCATCCACAAAAAATTTATAAAATACAATATTCTCAAGAAACAAGTTACCAGCTGATAGAATGTGTTCCTCTTCTCAAATATGCATAACAATATTAGCAAATATATTTGTTACAGGGGTGCCCATGGAAACACCCCGTGCCTGTTTATAAAGTTGTCATTGGAACAAGAAGACATTATTTTCAAGTACCAAAGACAAGATATTACAAAGTGCTAATAAATGGTTGCTCATATTCTATTAGCTCTTGTAAAAACTGTTTAACTGATTGTATCCCTATATCTAAAGGAATAATGGTGAATAAGGAATCTATGTCTAGTGTGACAAAATAGCAATGAGTAAGATTCCTATTCACAGCCCAGTCATACAGACTTTGTAAAAAGTCAATCCTATCATGCAAAATAGTGCCTGTGTTTTCAAAGTTAACTCTGCGTTTTGACTCCAGGTATTTATAGGCTGGTTCAATTACCCAGCCTCTGCCTGACACAATGGGTCTCATAGGGAGAGGGTTTGTGATGGATTTATGAATTTTTGCAACTCCATAAATTATCAGTTTCCTAGGGTTTCTGACCGATAAATAATCTAATAGTTCCTTATCTATGTTGTTTTCAATGTGTAGCTATAATTTGGGAAGGAGATTAAATCACTCTTGATTTGTTAATATGTAAAACCAAGAAAGAGTTAGTGAATGAAAGGGTCTATATTATATATTCTAAGTTCCAAAAGTTTGAACCTCGTATGTTTGACAACATTGAGTATGAGAAACATTTTTCCATCTAGCAATACTGCTTCCAGTGCTGCCTCTACTGTATATAAAAGACAGAGTACAGTTATAACCAGTTTGTATCCTGCTATACAGACTTTTGTCAGTATTTGTGAATCTGACTTTAGACATTTATTTGCAGATGGAACAAGAATGCACTTTAACAACATGTCTAACACTGAAAATAGGGCTTTGAACAAACTTAAAGAGTTACAATCTATAGTAATCAAACAAGTTGATAACGGTGGGGGTATTGTTATATTAGATGAGGACTTGTACCTTAGACAGATGAGTCTTTTGTTAGAGGATGCTAATACTTACCAGAGTATTTCAAAAAGTGTTAATGGAATTATGGAAAAAGTGTCTTTTTTAATTTTTGATCTACTAATAACAGGCATGATTGATGAGCATTTGTTTAAGTTTTTCAATACTCATACTCCACTACTTCCTATGATTTATGGTCTCCCCAAAATACACAAGAATGACAGGGCACAACCGATGAGATCTATTGTGTCCACTGCAGGTTGGTACACCGAACCCTTGTCCATTTTCGTGGAGGGTAACTTACATGAGCTACTTGATGACTGTCACACAATTCTTAAGGATACCAAAACATTCTTAGAGAGGTTGTATAATAGGATGGCTACTGTTGACAGTGACTATATGTTTGTATCTATGGATATTGAATACTTATTTACATCAATACCCAATGCATGGGGCATTTAAAAAGTGAGAGATTTTCTAACCTCAGATAGATGTTTTGATGACAACAAAATTTCACTCATCTGTAGTTTGCTAGAGATTGCATTGGAGAATAATATTTTTGTCTTTGAAAATCAATTTTATTTACAGAGGACTGGCTTAGCGATGGGCACGGCGTGTGCCAATAGCTATGCCAACCGAGCTTTGGTTACATGGGAGCAATGTTTTTTATTGTCAAATAACAATGCATTCTTTGACAACATCTTGTGGTATGTTCATTTTGAGGACAATATCTTTTTGCTGTGGAAATGGGGCAGACAAGAATTTGAAAACTTTGTTAGTTATATCCACACCATTACTGACTTCTTAAGGTTTACCTACACCTGTTCAACAACTGAAGTTAATTTTTTAGATGTACTAACTAAGAAATCAGACCTAAACGATGTACAGAGCAGTATTTTTAGAAAACCCACTAGGAAGAATGAATTCTTACATAAAAAGAGTATGCACCCCAGACATTTTCCGAGAAATGTGTTGAAGGGACAGATATATAGGGTGCTTAGGCTCCATAACAATGATGGAGCAGCAAAAGCAGCCCTTTACACTGTCAAACAAGAGTTTTTAGCAAGGGGCTACTCCTTGACAGAGATTGATGCTACCATCGAGGAAGCATGGCTACAGAGGGACAATAGGTGTAGACCATATTTTAGTAACACAGTTAATGAATCTGCTCCCATCAAGGATCACTTTAGAGTTGTTCTCCAGTACTCTGTTGATATTAATGTATTCACATCTATTATTAAAAGACATTGATGGATATTACAGGAAGTACCAGGACTCATAGACAAAGTTGGGAATGCACCTATGTTCTCTTTTAGGAATAACCAATTTCTGAAACAACATCTTTGTAACAAAATGACTGTAACTAGACCTACCCCTTCCATGCGCACTGGCACTTTTCCTTGTAGACGCTGCACAGCATGTCAGTATATCCACACCAGCATGGTATATGTACACCCAACATGGCACTTCACAATCAGATGCCCCAGTTCTGTTGATTGCCGCATGACTAATGTGGTTTATTTTTCATTCTGCCAAGTATACCATGCATACTACATAGGCAAAACAAACAGAATGCTGAAGGACAGGATCCTTGAGCATAGGAGGGACATCCATAATCAAAAAGAGACTAATGCCTTGGCGAACCATTTTAAACAGATGGATCATACACATACTTTTACATTTTTAGCTATTCAGGTTATACATGCCAACATCAGAGGAGGTGACAATGAAAATATACTGAGAGTGCAGAGCAGAAATGGATACTTGTACTCAATGCTGAAAGACCCCCAGGCTTGAATGGGACCACATCCCTGAAGCCTTTTTTAAAGTTACGTCGACTTAAGCATTTTTAAGTTCAATATATTCATTCTACATTTTACAAGTTTCTAACTTCTCACATCTTTATACTTTTTAGAAGTTTCTTACTTTATGTAGTTCATACTTTTTTATCACACTTTTTAATACATTTATAATACATTTTTAATACATTTTCTCTATATAGGCATCCATGAAGACTTTTTAATGGTTATACTCTTTTATATACGAAGATTTTTGGTGACATTTTCAATTAATTTTCTAAATGTTTTTTATTGTTGTTGTGGACCTTTAAGATTTGGGTCTTTTGTTATTGGTTTGTTCATATCAGCTGACAGGTTTGAAATGCTACATGAACTGTAACTTTTAGTTGTTTAGTTGTCCGATGAAGCAATAGGAATTATCGTGAAAGTGCTTACGTTTTTTATTTTCTATTCTACAAATAAATACAAGTTTGTTAGTGCAAGACTGGTGCATTTTGTTTAGTCTACAGTTCTGCTGATTTTGCACCTTTCCCTACCCTGAGATGTTTTGTTGGTTTCTAATTCTTAAGAGTAGCAAAACTGAATACACAAGATAATAATATGTTGGAGCAAATGAAAATGGCAGTCAATGATTTAGTAGTCAGGGGCTATGACAGTCTAGAAGTTCAGCAGATATGTGAAGAAGTGAAAAAGCAAAGAGATAAAGTTGCTTTCCCCATATTTTCAGGCCAAGAACATAGATATATAGATAAACATACAGGACATGGTACTAATTTTGGAAACAAACAAAAACTCAGATGTACTTTGACCTACAGCAAAAACACCTTAACCATTAAAAACATTATTCAGAAACACTGGCATGTACTCCAAGATGTTCCTGCACTCAGTCACTTTATCAGTCCACAACCTTCATTTTCACACAAGAGACATAGAAACCTTAAAAATATATTATGTTATAAGGAATAACACAGATCACGGTTCTCATTTAGTTCTCAGAAAAAAGAAACCTACAAATGTGAAAACTGCATGTTTTGTAAATATATTGACACAAGGAGAACAATAGTGCACCCAATGACAGCCACCAACGCTAACATCAGAGAATATGGTAATTGTAACACAAGAAACTTGGTGTACCTAGCAACATGCTCCTATTGTAATTCATTTTAAATAGGAAAAACTAATTAAAAATTCAAAGATCTATATCTAGACACCAATCAGAAATTAACATACATATACCCACTAATGCTTTATGGAAACATAAACTTGAGAAGGGACCATCCCATAACTTTGTTTTTAATTTTAGAAGTTCTATTTGAGAACATAAGAGGTGCAACATAATCATTAAGACTGAGAGAGCAGAACTAAATTGGATTTTATGATTCACGGCCCATGTCATCCCAGGGCTAAATGGAGCAGCCTTTCTAAAACTGATATTTAAAGCTAAACATGAATCTGTGTAGGTTTAACTTCAACATATTTCAGGCTGTATTATCTGATTGCTTCTATTTTGTATGTATATTTTCAGTTTCATATGCATATACATATATCATATATATATGTGCATTTATCATACACACACACACACACACACACACACACACACACACAAACATACGTTTACTAATGTGACTTTTATTAATATGGATTTTATGCATACTAATGTGTGTTTTATCAATATGGTTTTTGTATATAAACGTGTATTTATGTGTAAGTTTTAAATGTATAACTAAAAGATCTTTTCATAATATGCCATAATGCTTTTTCTTGTTACTTCTCCTTTAACTAAATTGACTTTCAACTGCCTATTAACTTAGACATGTGACTTTTACACTGTATTTAAACCATACACTAGCCCTTGTTAGTTGATTTGTGCACCTGAGGAAGCCCTCTGGGTGAAAATATTTGGAAATTGCTTGGAATCATTAAAGGACTTCAGTTCACTCTGTGCACATGGACAATTGTTAGGAATTATTAAAGAATTTTAGCTCACTCTGCCCTGGTTTCCAGTGATTTCTTTTTTCATTTTGGACTCAGCTGGTGTATCACTGGAATTGCCTGCATGCTGGTTCATTCATCTTTTGTTGATATTCATTTTTGACAGGCTGATAATTCATCTATGTCGTGCTGTAAAACACCTTGCTCGATAGCACTGGTCACCACACAACCAATTTTTGAGTCATCATAAACTTACTTACCCTAATGACCTTTCTACTCTTAAAAGAAGTCATAAATATATTAAATAAAAAGGGCTGAGTATAAATCCAATGGGTACACCACTATTAATATGTTTATTGTCTGAAAAAAACACCTGCTACATTCACCCCATATGAGCTTTCATTTAGGCAGTTATGGACACTGTTAGTAATAAATTATATTCACTTCTTGCATTGTTATTAGTATAATATCATGAAGAACTGTATCAAATGTTTTATCCAGAAAAAATAAATATATATATATATATATATATATATATATATATGGGTCCCAATGGGTACACCACTATTAATACGTTTATTGTCTGAAAAAAACACCTGCTGCATTCACCCCATATGAGCTTTCATTTAGGCAGTTATGGACACTGTTAGTAATAAATTATATTCACTTCTTGCATCGTTATTAGTATAATATCATGAAGAACTGTATCAAATGTTTTAGCCAGAAAAAATAAATAAATATATATATATATATATATATATATATATATATATATATATATATATGGGTCCCCTTGACTTGATCAACATGCCCAAATACCGACGCTAAGAAGACCGACTCGAGAAGACCGACGAGACAGATGATCGACAAGGTGAAATTCCGACAGCTGAAACACCGACATGGGCAACATGTGAGCATGAGTCGGTAAGTGTGCGATAGTGAGGGATTTAGCATTAGGGAGCAGACAGGTAAGTGTGAGATAGTGTGGGATTTAGGGTTAGGGTGAGGGAAAGGTGAGTGTGCGGTAGTGTCGGACTTAGGGTGCGGGTAAGGTAAGTGTGCGATAGTGACGGACTTTAGGTGTAGTGGCAGGTTAAGTGAGTTAGGGTTAGGGTGTGGGTAGGGTAAGTGTGCGATAGTGACGGAATGTAGGTGTAGTGGCGGGTTAAGTGAGTTAGGGTTAAGGTGTGGGTAGTGTAAGTGTGCGATAGTGATGGAATGTAGGTGTAGTGATGGGTTAAGCGAGTTAGGGTTAGGGTGCGGGTAGGGTAAGTGTGCAGTAGTGTCGGACCTTAGGGTTAGGGTTTGGGTTACGGTTAGTGCATGTATAGTTGTGTGTAATGTGTAGTTTACGTTTTGTGTGTCGGTGTTTTGGGTGTCGGTGTTATGGTGTTCGGTTTTGTGAATTGTCGGTTTTGTGCGTTTTCGGTGTTTTGGTGTCGGTGTTTTGAGTGTCGGGTTTGTGGCGTGTCGGTGTTGTGATAGGGATCCATATATATATATATATATATATATGTGTGTGTGTGTGTGTGTGTGTGTGTGTGTGTGTGTGTGTGTGTGTGTGTGTGTAAAATGTCTGCAGACATACCATTAATTATCCATGGTATCAGCAGAAAACCTGTGTTGTTTTATATCTAGACCTAACCTGAAAGACTGAAGGATCTTGTACATCAGTATGTCCTTATGATATTTACCCAGTTTTTACACTACACTGATAGGCATATCATTGTTAGCTATTTTAGTAAGACTGCTTACTGGTACTGTCACAAATATGGCCTCCTTCTATATCTTGGCAACATATCCACTAAACAGTTGAGACGTGGGTTACACAAGATTTCAGCTTGATACTTATTTTTCTCTAGATATACACACTTAGCCATTTAGCCAGTCAGGAGTAGCTGCTGTGTCAACCCTTATTGCATTTAATGCACATTTAACTTCTTATTTTATTATGCCTGTGCATTTATCATAATGCTACTTTTTAACCACCCATCTAACAACTTGGTTCATCCTCTGCCTGTAAAAAAGTCTTATAGGATGTGTCTGCCAGTTCTTCTTTGTTTCCTTCCCCACCCTTACTATCCATGTTTAACAGTGGTATAACTAAAATGCCTCCACCATAGTGCCAAAGTGTTTTATTTTAAATGTCTTCTTTCTCTCCTTTATTCTTTTCTAGATTTAACTGATATGTTGTCCTCGCCTTGCTAATATCACAACTTAAAGCTGCCTAGCTAGAGGAAATCTCTCTTTATTTGCTGCCAATCATTTTTTTACCAGTTTCACAAGACAATAATTTTACTATGGAGGATTATGATTTCTGCTATGATAACTGATATATGGAACCTTCTAATGCATACTAGCTGTAAATGTGTAAAACTTTTCTTATATATCTGCCTGCTTATTACCTTGTACTTCTTCCATCCAATTCATTTTTTTTTTATTTATTTTATGACTGAACCATAATTAGCTTTGCACAAAGTTCTTGTAATGATTTAATTCTTGGATTCTTGTTTAACATTGACTACTGTTTCCCAGACTAAAGTGTCACAGTCTGAGCTCTCAAGTCCAGCCTCAGTATTAATAGTTCAGAGAATAAATTACTGCCCCACCCAAATTTCTTCCAGGATCTTCCCTGTCCCAGTTTTTTTTCCAGTAATTTAATAAGGTTTTATGGTCCTAAAACTATTTTTTTCTGTATTTCCTTATTTCTTGTTTATTTCAGTTTCTATTTCCGGGTAAGTAGACTGGTCTAAAGATCCTTACTTTAGGAATGTTAAGATCCTCCAGTGTATGTGGTCCAGATGGTCACCAACTGCTTATGTACACAAGGCAGATGAGGGAGAAGTAGGCTTCTCTTTAATCACATCCTCTGTTGCTTCCCATTTGGCTGCAAATCCTTAAGTATCTTCCTCCTCAGAAAATCAGATAACAGAGTTAAAGAAACAGACAAGAGGATTATCAACCACAACATATTGGCAATGCTTCGAAGCCTAACACCCATTTCTGCTCCCCACAACATATCAGAGTAACTTCCAAGTCCCATCAGCCATTCCTGCTTACATTTATGTCTTGGTGGCTCAGTGATCTTGTGGACATGCAGAGCTATGTCTCAGACATTTGTTATTGGTCCCCATTGTCTTTAATCTTTGCTCATCCCCAAATAGAACATAATCACCTTTTTCGTATTTTGGCTGAATTAGCATGCTGACTTCTTTAAGTCTTGGTAATGCATGCACCTTACCCAATTTTTTTTCTTTAAACCCCTCTGCAGTTTTCATATATCTGTAAAGCACACTCTCCTTTTAGGCAGAAGAACAGAGCTACCTCCTTCTCCATATTAGTTCTTAATATCTCCCATATCACCTCTCCAAGTTGATTACACAAAGTAAATCAGATCTGCATAATATTGCCTTCCTGTTCAGTGGAATTACCTGGATTTGCTGACAGGCTAAACTTTATGCCATATGCCAGTCTGTCCTCACCGTTATCCACGTCATGCAATATATCATTGTAGATGATCATTGTTTCATCTAATGAGGTACATGAACAATTTTTCCTTGCCATATCACCCACAGCAGACAAAGCAGCCTCACCATGCCTGTCCCCCATGAAACATATTCCAAAGAGCTAATATTAATGCTAATCTCCTGAAGTGTATGCTCGCACAGCAGTCCTTATATTTGTAGCAGACTGTCTAGCTGGACTCCTCCAGGAGCCTTGTCATTGTTACCTTCTTCACCAGCCACTACTTTATTTCATAATTATGGTATTTCACTATAATATGTCTTCAATGTCCTGAAGATTCAAATAGTTTACCAGTCCTGTGCATTCTTTCTATCTGATGCCCTAGTCCTAGATTATTTCCAGTTATTTTCCTCAGTCATTCCTCTATAATTTTTACTGATTGTACCACTTCTATACTCTTCCTGTTTCTACTGAAGGAAAAAATGGTCTGACACATTAATTTTGTGTTCTGAAATTGCTAGCACATTCTGGCTTCTGAACCCCATTTGCACTTATCCATCACCTGTTGTGTACTTTTTCACTCTTATCTGTTTGTTGTTGTGTAATTTTTAATGCTTGACTTCAGCACATAAACCAGTGTCACCCCTTCTGAAACCAGCAATATCCGTTGTTATCTTGGGCACGTGTCCCAGAATTATACAAATCTTTGCATATATATTCAGCCACCACTCTTTGTTCCTGCAAAAATAATGTACTGTTGTACTTTTCAGACTTATGCTCATAGGATGCGTAGTTTGTACTCTGTGCATCTCTCTTTCACCCTTAATGTGAATGAAAACCAGATGCCTGTATACAGACTATAATAATTAGGCAGCTATTCTGCTCAGGCTCTACTCTGCTCCCACAACAGCATGTTTACATTCTGATCAAATATTAGTCAATGCTGAAAGCTGGAGTTGCAAATGAGCAGAGCAGGAAGAATTGAAAAGCTTATAACATAATGTGCTAAATTTTTGGCAGGGTAATATCTAAAGAGTGAATAATGTAGTATGATACTGCAACTATGGCATCTTTTAAAACACAGCTTTATCACATGCATGTAAATTTATCTTTTGGAGACAAACTGTAACATAACATTGGCATGGTTCACAAGATGGCTTCCCATAACCATACAAAACAAAGCTGTTCTGCCTTATCACAGTGTTAAGACTAAGTAATAAATCATCAGTAAAAATGGTACTTGAAACTTATCATACGTTATTGCATAAAAGCATATAAATAGTTTACTTAAGTGCTTTCATCTGCAAAAGTAATTGAACTTAATCAGAACTGAATCATTAGCACTAAATCCACTTATAGGATCATAGGATCATATTAAGTTACTAGGCTAATTGCCCTAGGGCCCTTACAAGCCTAGCCAAGTTCTACCCTTATTTCCATGATCAGCACATATTGCCCCTGTCCAAGAGGGGCACAGGTGGAACCCCCAGGGTGAATTTACAGTTACTCATCCAATCGTCCAGACTGCATTTGAAGAGGGACAATGAGGTGCTCTGACGTGGAGTGGGAGTCTACTCCAAACCTGTTGTAACCTCTGGGAGACAAATCTGTCCTCCCAGCAGGTTCTATTAATGCCACATACCAGGATAAGGTCTTTAGAGCAAGTAACCAGTGTGCCATTTGACTTACTGATATGCAGCATTTCCAATAAAGCAGAGTCAAAGATTGCCTTATATACAAGGCAGAAATTGCCTCTGAGTAGTCTGTATGAAGCAGAATAAAGTGACAGCGATTTCAGACAATCCACATAGGACAGATGCTGAAGACCTTGAATTTTCCTTGTGAGGAACCTTTGTGGTCTTACCCTTACTTATAAGATGAGCAATATAGAATGCCCGTCTTACCACTGTGGAGATATGGTGGTCAAAGGTAAGGTTGCTGCCAACCTGTGTGCCCAGGTCTCTCACCACTGAGTGTGTAGTTAAGGTGTCACTATTGCTGTGGTAGTTAGCAGGAACAATGCTTTTACCAAAATGGATGGCAATACATTTTTTGTATTGAGTTTAAGGCCATGACTTTGACAGCAGTCATTTGCTCATGTAAGACCCTCTTTTAGGATGTTGCCTTCATTTGGAGATTCTATGACTGCTGACAGTTTGCAGTCATCAGCAAACTTTGTTTTGCTTATACTTCAGAGAAATAGATTTCACACTGTAGAGGTCACAGGACAGATCCCAGTACAACACCACTGGTAACAGGTCTGCTGTTGGAGGTGGATTCCCCTATTTTGACTATATGGGTTCTATCAGTGAGCCAGTTAGAGACCCAGCTAATGATATAAGGATTGATACCTAGCTGGGTGAGTTTGTCAATAATGCCTGAGTTGGGGATAGTGTCAAATGCCTTGGCTAAGTCTAGGTAGGTTGGAAGCACAGATTTTTCCCCTCATCCAGAGCCTTGGTGACTGTCTCAAAGAAGTCTAACAGGTTTAACAGGCATGATCTCCCTTTGACAAATCCAAACTGAGTAGGGTCAAGTGTTTGGAGATTATCTATATCTTTATTGATAACATCTATGATGATTTGCTCCATGGCTTTGCAGATAAGGCTAGTCAGGCTAATAGGTGTATAGCTCCCGGGGTCAGTGGAAGCACCACCTTTGTGCAAGGGAATAATGGTGGCCATTTTCCATTCAGCTGGGATGAAACTGGTGCTTAAATTGTGACTGAAAAGAGTACCCAATGGTGTTGCTAACTCTTGTTGGAGCCCATGTAGGATGCAGCCTGGGATGTTATCAGGTCCTATAGATGCTGTGTTTTTGGCCTTAGAGGGCATTTACGACATGTTCTTTAGAGATACAAGGTAGGTGACAGGTGGTAGGGATGTCATGGGTATGTGTGATAGGGACAGGGGAGTGAAGTTTTCACTGAAACTGTCAGCCAGCAGGTTAGCTATGTCCACAGGTTCAGTATATGTGATATCATTAACTACCAGTTTGGTACAAATCTGGGCCTTTCCTTTTAAGTTACAGATATAATTAAAGAATGCCTTATGGTTGTCCTTAGTTGAGGAAGCTAATCTGGATTTGTAGTTTACTTTGCAGGACTTGTTTAAGCTTAGGAGTGAGTGTTTCTAGTTTAGGGCTCCATCCCTCTTACTCTTAGACAGCAATTTCTTCCTCTTATTGTAAAGCCTGTTAATGGCAATTGTCGACCAGGCAGCTTTGCTCTTCCTTGAGGAGCTTGTTTTGGTCCTATCTGGTACAGCAGAGTCAATGTAGTTATACAAGTGTTTGTATAAAGCACTGGTGTAGAACTCAGTATAGTATAGCTGCAGTGAAGCTATTTATACCATCCTGTAAGAGGTTGTAATCTGTTTTGAAAATTTTTTTCTAGTTTAGTTCTTACTTTGGAGGGGGGGTCAGGTGTGATAGTTACTTCGAATGAGACTGATTTGTGGTCAGATCTCACCAGGGAAGACTTCACAATGGTGTTGCTACAGTGGTTCCCCCATATTGGTAAGTACCAGATCCAGGATTTTGGCACCCATTGTCAGGAGCATCAACCATCTGGTCCAGGGCATTGCAGTAAATAAAGTTGAGGATCCTTTGGGCAAGTGAGTTTGAGCACGAATAATTTACCCAGTCAATGGATGGGTAGTTAATGTCACCCAAAACCATGGTGTTCAGATATATCTTGAAGGACTTGAGTAGATCCAAATAGGCAGAGTAGGTGTCCTGATACATGAAGGGGGTCTTGTAACTGGCATTGACTTGAATAGATGTCCTACCAACAGTTAAATGCACCTGAAGTATCTCCAGGGAATCATACTGTTTAACCAATCTGAAGATGTGTTTATACACTGCCTCCTTTTGTTTTCACACCTTCAGTTTGTGGTTTGAACATGTGGAAGGCAGTCAGACAGGTAACCTGGTGTGGCTGGGGTGTTCGCCACACCCTTGAACCAGGTCTCCATGACTGCACAAATGTCTGCATCTTCCAAGGTGAAGATTGCAATCAGTGGGTGCAGTTTCATGTTAAGACTTCTAGCATTTAGCAGCATAACCTTGAGGTTGTTTTTAGATGGAATTTTTACATTGGAAATTTTGTGCTTGAGACACTGCCTAAAAAGGCACTATGGGGGTGACAAGAGCCTTAGCCAGAAGCCAAAATCCTAGGGATGACAGATGAAGACCATCTCTGGCAAAGCATCGAGGTCTGTTGATCATGTCATCCCAGGCTGACAGATACTGGATCCCCTTAGAATGACACCAGAAACTAAGCCAATTATTGAAGTCAATCATTTTCTGTTTGTATTGAGGCATCATCCTAGGTTAAGGTAAAATGCTGCTCAAGGCTAGGGACATACCTACCTGAGACACATAGTCCTAGAGCTCAGTCATGTCTCTCTTCATATATTCCAGAGAGGTATGTCTCAAGTTGTTCACATGAATGATGGAGTCATAACAGTAAGTGTTGTTGAAAGAATTGACTGCATGCATGATATGATGTATCTTGATACCTGACAAACAGATGACCATGACCTTTTCCTTATCCAGCCTGGTGAGGGGCACATCTGTGTGTCTCACGATGGAATCACCTATGACTAATAAGAAAACTAAATAACATGTGGCAAAGAACATCCTATCATAAGTAACAATCAATTTATGTATTTACATTTGTTGACCGGGAGTGTCCGACTGGATGTAGGTCCATTTTCAGCAGAGGCCCGGGGAGAAAAGCTCCACAGTTAAAATATACAGACAGTTACATTGGATTTACATAGCTATTAACAATTTGATTAACATAG
The DNA here is from genome assembly GCF_019279795.1 of Protopterus annectens. Classification (NCBI taxonomy): domain Eukaryota; kingdom Metazoa; phylum Chordata; order Ceratodontiformes; family Protopteridae; genus Protopterus; species Protopterus annectens. Next base: position 1,422,827,015 of record NC_056746.1, on the reverse strand, counting down.
CAATTAATTACAAACATAGTTACAGATGAAGAGCATAGTACATCAGTAGACAACTAGAATCTTTATCTGCGAAGTACATAAAAGACATCAACAAATGTTACAATAAGAAGTTCCTGCTGTATAATAAGTACTAAGCTTATGAGCATCTGAGCTTGCTATAATCAAGGTAGTTAGTGGAGTGGAAAGAAAGGTAGTGGTTGGATGGGGTGGGTGATAGAGTGGGAGTTGCAAGAGCATAGCCAGCATGTTTTAGGTGCGCTTTTAGTAAAGTTTTGAAGTGGGTGCATGATGGTACGGAGGTAATTGTGGGTGGGAGGGAGTTCCATAATTTAGCTATGGCACAAGAGAATAGTGCTTCACCAGCAGAGTTACTGGCTTTTGTGATCTCCAAGTGATTTTTGTTAATGGATCTTAGTGGTCTGGTGGTGCGATAGGGTTGGAGTAGATTCTGGAGGGATGGGACATTTAGTGGATGGTTTACTTGTTTGTGGGCGAGTGAGAGTTGATAACACTGAAGGAGGTGAGGGAGCTCAAGCCAGCCCAATTCAGCTTGTGAGAGACAGTGGTGACTATGGTAGGATGCCCCTGTGGCTAATTTGGCTGTTTTGGTGTAGCAGGTCTCTAGCTTGTTTAGATCGCATTGCCTTAGGTTGGTACTATTGGAGAGGCATAAAGTAGGGTGGAGATAAGGTGGCAATTTGCTATTGAAATCTTTGCTGCTTTGGTGAGAAGTTGCTTATTTCTGTATAATGCTTCTAGTTTTTTGTGGACTTTTTTTATGGTCATGGATATGTGAATGTCAAATTTTAGTTTATTGTCTATTTCCTCTCTTAGCAATTTGGTGTGTTCTGTTGGGTGTATAGTGGTGTTGTCTTTTGCTGTGATGGTAAAGTGAGAGTTGTCTTGAGTATGTTTGGTGGGTTGGAAGATGAGTAGTTTAGTTTTGTTTGGGTTGAGTATTAATTGGGCATCAGATAACCAAGTTTCAACAGAGGAAAAGGCTTCCTGTGTGACTTTTTGCAGTTTGGGTAGGGACAGGGCTGAGCAGATGATGGTTGAATCATCTGCGTATTGTATGAGTGTGCCCTGTTTGGAGGCAGAGGCTAGATTATTGGTGAAAATAGAGAAGAGTAGGGGTCCAAGGATGGATCCTTGGGGAACCCCTATAGAGACAGGTAGTTGTGGAGATATGTCATTCTGCCATACATCGGATTGTTGGCGGTCAGACAGGTAACTCTGAAACCAGTTGGTGACTGATTGAGAAAAGGATAGGTTATTGAGGATAGAGATAAGTTGTTTGTGTGGGACCATGTCAAATGCTTTAGATAGGTCTAGGAAAGTAGCATAGGAGAGATAGACATTGTTTTTATGCTGAAGGATAGTGTTAGTAAAGAAGAGTAAGGCAGTTGTGGTGCTATGGTTTGGTCGGAAACCATGCTGATTATTGGAAAGGAGGTTGTTAGTAAGGAGGTAGTCTGAGACCTGAGAGTGAATGCATCTCTCTAGTATTTTGGAGAGTGGAAAGAGAATAGCTATGGGGTGGTAATTGGTTAGTTCTGTGGAGGGGCCGCCTTTGTGGAGGGGAATTATATGTGAAACTTTCCATAGTGTGGGAACGTAACTTTCTGACAGAGATCGGTTAATCAAGATGGATACTGGATAGGCCAGAACATCAGCTGCGATTTGTAGGTATTCACTTGGGAGGTTGTCTGCTGCTAATTTGGTGGGCTTAAGTTTAGTTAAGAGTTTTTTTTATATTGGAGGTAGGTACAAGAGAAAAAGAAAAGGCAGTGGGGAGATTGCTAGTTGAAGGTGTGGGTTGGAGGCGAGGGGTGTGTTGTTTAGCTAGTGATAGTATGGTTTGTGTGAAGTGTGTGTTGAATGAGGTAGCAATATTTTTGGAGGAATGAGGGATGTTAGGAGGAGGGGTACTGACTTTACCTAGATGGAGGATGGAGTTTACGGAGGACCAGAATTGTTTGGGGTTGTGTTGGGAGGAGTCTAGGGCAAACTGGTAGTATTGGAATTTGTCCTGTTTTATTAGTTTTTTTACTCTATTGTGTAGTTCTAGGAATTTCTGTCTAGTTGAGGGGGTTTTGGTTTTGCGCCAGTGCTGCCAGGCTTTATCCTTGTTTTTCATTTCTGATTTAGTGGTTTTCTGTAGCCATGGGGAGGGTTGTGCTTTGATTCTGGAAAGTCTTATGGGGGCATGGTAATTAAGGATGCTCAGAAAGGTAGTATTAAAAAATTCAACTGCGTCATCAAGACTGAGGTACTTTAGAGGATGCCAGTTGCATTCTTTGAGGGATGAGATGAATGTCAATGGGTTAAAGTTTATTTTTTTACGTATTTGACGGTAGATGACAGGTTTAGCTTGGTATAGGTATTTTTTGAGTAGGAATGTTGGGGAATGATCACTGAGGCTATCTGATAAGCAGCCTGTTATATATGACTGGGGGCTCTTACTGACTAGTATCCAATCCAGGGTAGTGTGCTTGTTGGAGTTTTTATTTATCCTGGTTGGCGACTGGACTAGTTGGGTGAAGCCATGAAGGGTTACATGATGGGTTGGATGGATGCCAGAACAGAACTGCCAGTCAATATTGAAATCACCTAAAATGATAGTTTCTTGGGGGGGGGGGGTGGTAGGTAGACCAGCTGAGGAGGTTTTCTAGTGGAAGAATGTTTTGGCCAGGTGGGAAGTAGGATCCAATTATGTTGATTGTTCTGTTTTGGTTTATTTTGAGGTTGGTATATATTATTTCTTCACTGCCTATTTGTAGAGCTGATGATTTTAAGATCTGGATGTTTAGATGCTGTTTAAATATTATAGTTACACCGCCTCCTTTCTTGTTTAGCTGGTCTACTCTTAGTATGCCATAACTGGTAGGGAGGATTTGCTCACTGGTAATATGAGGTTTTAGCCAGGTTTCTGTCAGGATGACTACATCTGGGGAGTACAAGTCTATGGTGGCATGGAGTTCATGGACTTTGTTGGATATACTTCTAATATTTAGCCTTAGTAGAAGGAAGTCACTTGACTTTCTATTGGCTGTGATATGGGAGAAGTTGTGGTTTCTAGTCTGATTATGAGGATTGGGGTTGGAGATGGTAGGGCCAGGGTTGGGGTGGATGTCTCCACTTAGGGCTAGTTTTAATATGCATGAGGTTATTAGTTTTCTCAGTTTTTGAATGTGTTTGTTTATTAGGGAAACTTTATGATTGTGCTCTGTGGGTAATAGGTATGGTGGGAGGGTTACTATGTTAAGCTGTAGGGATGCTTTATGTTTGAGTAATATAGTTGGTAGAATATGCGGGGAGTGCATAGGGATGGTTCTTGAGTTGATGGGAGGGAAGCTGAGTGAGGGTGACACATAACTGGTGGTGTGAGCAGTAGTACAGTGGTAGTGTTTGAGTGGGGGAATGATGGAGTTTTGGTAGGATGTAAGATATGCAAGGAGAGTGCATGCAGTGAGCATAGGTAAGGTATTCTTGTACATGTTCGCTGAGGAGGAGTGATAGTAGTGGGAAGATGAAGGAGTTAGTGTTGGGTTTAGTGCTGTGGTTGGCTATTGGAAAGATGGGAGTGGTTTGTGAGTGTAATAAAGGTAGGACCACTGGGGGCAGGAGGGAATAGGGGGCAGGGTGGGGAGTGAAGTGGGTAGAGACCCTGTTAGTTGCTCTTATGAGGGAGCTGGAAACAATCAGGTAACAGAGTAAACTGATAAATGAACATATGATAGTAAATGTGGAGACTCGGGTAGGTACCCTGTATTTCCACAAACTATCAGTTAGCTGTGCCCCAATTCAAGCAGTTTTAATAAGTTTTATGGCAGAGTCGAGCATGAGGTGCTCAAAGGGTGGTTGTAGTTTTAAAAATGGTGCCTGCCACAGGTAATATTTCTTAACTTTGGGATTGGCTTAAGGTAATAAACAGGGAAGGGGAGGGGGAGAACAAGGGTGTGAGCAGGCAGTTCTTTTGTACTGCTGCTAATGAGCCAAAGCAAAGACAAGTTTGTGTTTAAGAAACAATCAGAACTGACCAAAGACTGCTCTGAAACTGTAAGTCATTTCTTAACCATTTCTGGCTTTTGAACAATTAAAATGTCATCTTGTTGAATAAATGTACGGGGCTGCATGGCAACTGTCTGTAATCTCAAGGAAAAATACCTATTAATAAATAGTTAAAACAGTTTAAAAGTATATAAAAATTATATATATATATATATATATATATATATATATATATATATATATATAGTATATAAATAACATGTATAAGTAGAAATGAATGATAATAAATAATGATGAAATAATTACTTACGTTATCTTTGAAGACTAAAATTAAGTATATTTACACCAACTAACAATATAATACTCATATATAGACATACATTTTCATATCATAACATTGTTAAAAATATTTTATTAAAAAAACATTTTATAAAAGAATTTTAGTTTCTTTACGATAACAACTTAGCTGCCTTTAGTTTGAGGACACTATTTATGGAGATATTCCCCTGGATTTACTAATCTTCCATGCGGGACTAGTTTAGTCCTGCTCGGAAGTGACTGTTTAGGAGCAGGATGGCAGCATGCCATGCATATTAATGAGGCATGCTGCCCAAGTTCCTAGGCTTAGACGGAGCATGTAAGAGTGCAGGGTCATGTTTGAGAGCCAAGCTCTCAGAATAAATACGCCCCTGCAATGTAGAACAGCAGAAAGGGGTATGCAATGAGCGAGACCGCTCAATGGTGACAACATAATCCCCAACAGTCCCCCTTGTGTACAATAGCAACAGCATATATAAATAAAATGAAGAAACCCTTGTATTTTTTTTTTTAAATCCAATTAAAGCTAACCGTAGGTGCGCGAGTGTGCCCATCGCTTAGCTATGGTTAATGCAGCTTAAATAGCTGAAGAGGATAACAAGGAAGATATATGCAAATGAAGCAGCATAGTAATAGTGTGGTGGGCAGAGCATTCGCCTTACGAGCAGGCAGTCCCGGTTCGAGTCCCACTGCAGCAGATTCCATTTTCCATGGCAAAGCACATTATGAGTAATATTTATGTTGCATAACTCACTAAATAACATATTTTTATGAACTGGCATACTGCAGTAAATGCACATGTGAGGTGTCAGTGTCATAAAGAATAAGGCACAAGTAAGCAGGAGTAAGCACAAATAAGCAGTAGTAAGCATATTTAAGCACTAGTAAGCAGGCTTAACCTGTTTGCGCAGCGGTAAGACATGCCCACACTGACTAAGCAATTCTAAAGCTAACACATTGTAAGCAGATGTAACGGCAGATTAGCAGTGCTTACCATCATGCAAACCCACTTACAACTGCTTAAAAGTGCCTTAATCAGTCTGTATCCCATGTGCCTTGTTCTGCCCATCAACAAAATAATCGGCCATACAGGTCTTGAACCCAGCACCCTATTCACCATAGTCCCTGCAGTTATCCACCAAGTCATCACAGAAGTACATACGAATGAGGTAATAGCAAACAAGTCCTCACCATAGTATAACCAAAGTGAACCTGTGAAAGGAATCAGTATATAGTCATATGTACCATAACCCACTACATAACATAAATATGTGAACTGGAGTACAGCAGTAATCCCAGAAGTGAGGTGTAATTGTTATAGAATGTTGAAGTCCCCAATAAAACACAAGGACCCCCACAGAGTGTACGTACAGATTAATCATGGATACCAGGCATACATATAAGGTGAAATGAATAATAACACAATGCCACAAAGGCATTATAATTAACGTCTAATGTAAGCAACACTAAGCATTGCACAGGCCAGCTTAGGAGGTGTGAGCAATGTGTAGACCAGCTAACTCATTATACCCAGTGGTATACCCCTTTAAACATAGCCATCCTTGGGTAAGCAGGTTTGCCTAAAGCTTAGACTTTTCAAAACTGGCCAGTCATGGAAAAGTGTGGGAAATTGGCCCTACTTAAAGCCAAGAGGTGGGAATACATATCATAACTGGTTGTAGCTTCCCCTTAAAGGCACTATGACAGTAAGGGGAGAAGGAGTGTGCTACCGGGCACAGTGCTGGTGCATCCAGGAGTCCAAGGTCATGGCAGGACTTCTAGTTAAAGACCATGTTCTGAGACTGCTGCAGGGCCAGTACCAGTGCTCCCAATATAAGGTGGAGGCTTGAGACTGTCTCATCCGCGACCTCACCAGTGCCATTGGCATACCCCGAACTGGTGAGTAGGTCAGGCACCACTATGCCAACCTGAAGCGGTGGAAGGGGGACCTCTTGGAGGAGTGGCTCCAAGAGGCTAGAGCATCAGGGGATGCTCCAGACATGTGTAAGTATCACCCCAGTATGTGTTTAATAATTGCCAGCTCAGGTATATCATGGATAGGTATGGCTAAGTATTCGTCTTATGTCCTCCACAGCTGTAATGGAGTGGGCCATGAACCAGGAGGCCCACATCAGCTGCCTGGCAAGGTTGCGATGTGAGGCAGGTCAGTAATACTCATGCATTTACTAGCATAGGAAATAAAAATAAAAGTAGTAGTAAACTGATTGCTAGTATAAAACCTGTATTGTTCAAGGCAAGTACTGCATACACTAGCGAATACGGTAGTAAGAGTCTCATATTGTCTGTAAGTCAATAAAAGTGTAATAGCCTGACAAAACAGGTCTAACTGCTGGACTGCATGTGTATATCCTGGTATCATACGGTAATGTAGATATGCAATCATGTAATAATACTGTAGTATTAAGCACTATGACCCACACTGTGCACCATAAATCGAATGTGTAGGATTGCCTGTATATGACAGGTGAAATCCCCAGAGGCCATTTAGTACAACTGAGAGACTCATAGACAGTAAACCGGGAAAACGCAGACCGAATAGCACATGCAACTGAGATGTGGACAGTAGTTTTTTAGCACACACAGCCACGGTTTGAATCCTGCCAGTGGTAGTAGTCTGCATACAGAATCATATCCCACAACTGTACAGATATGTCCAGAATGTCTGGTAAAGTGGCCCATATTTCTTGCCTATTAACCTGTCTCCCTGGGAAATCAATGGGATGATCCCAGACATATAGGCAGCAAACAGGAAATACAACTGATTGACACACAGCTATGAGAACAAAGCTTGCACACTAGCAACTCAAAATCTGACCAGCAGACAGTGGCAGCAAACTGTAGTTTATATATACATATACATATACACTATATAATTCAAGAATAAGCTAAACAGACCAGTTTTCGTTAGTATCCTACATACCCTTCATCAGTGTAATAAAATACAATCAGCTCATCCATTAAATACTCTAAATTATGCCATTGTATGACTAATTAAAGATGCTCATTTAAGCCAGGTGCAAATAGCCTGCCTAATTTAATTATCCATTTCTTTTCTTTTGTGTTTAATAATTCATGCCAGCCTGATTTGTTGGATTTGATACCTAGGATACGATCAATTATAATGAAGTTGAATGATGCATTTTTATGTAACAGAGTGTGTTTATACAGGGCATTGGTATTTCTTTGATGTTTAATGTCACTGAAATGTTCTGATATCCTATACTTTACTGGTCTTGAAGTCTGACATATATAGAAGGCAGAGCATTTACAGACAGCAAGATATATAACCCAATCTGAATTGCAATTTGCAAAAAAGGGAATGTCATATACCTGACTTGTGTTCTTACTGCTGAAACTTTTCATTTTTAGTATTCTGGGACAGTACGTTGAGTGACCACAGGGAAAACAGCCAGTAGCAATATGTCATTCAAGTGTACATTGTAGACTTTCTTTTTTCTTGTAGGACCCTTGTTTATAGTGATTAAAGAAAGATGCCAAGTTTTTTTCCTTTCCTAAAGATAAATTGGCATCTATTCACTATTAATCCAGAAAGTTTACTTTCCGCAAGTAAAAATCCAGTTACGCTAGACACTGTCCATTAATGCCCCAGTGTTTCTACCGAAGGTTTTAACAAACCATAAGGTACAGTCTTGTCCATCTACCTGACTTTTATATTGAAGAAGATTTTCTCTCTTGATATTGTCTACCTTATTTTTAGCTTGATAGACATAGCCTGCTTTTTAACCCCTTTCTTTAAACCTAATGGTAAGGTCATCCCTGAAAAGCTTGTGTGTGTCATTATCCGAGCATATACGTTTAATCCTCATGTATTGTGACTTTGGTATATTTTTGCAGATATCTGGAGGATGATAGCTGATGGCATGGAGAAGGGAATTGTATTCCGGGAATTTGCAGTAAACCTCGGTAATCAAGGTGTGATGAACATAACATCCAAAAAAGTTATCCATTCCTTATCTTGGGTTATATATCTTGCTATCTGTAAATGTTCTTCCTTCTACATAGGTCAGACTTCAAGACCAGTAACGTACAGGATATCAGAACATTTCAGTGACATTAAACTTCAAAAAAATACCAATGCCCTGTATAAACACACTGTTACATAAAAATGCATCATTTAACTTCATTATAATTGATCTTATCCTAAGCTGCAGTGGTGCAGCGATAGCATTGTCACCTCACAGCAAGAGGTTCACCTTATTTATTTACTTATTTATTCCAGTTTGATTACCGGGGAAGTCAACCGGGTCAACATGGCCCATTTTCAGTGGAGGCCCAGGGAGAAAAGCTCTGAAAATGCATAAAAAATATTACATACAGGATTTCAACACAATCAAGAATTTAGAAAGCATTAAACAGTTTACAGAATATGATTTCAAGGAATACAGGACAGTATGAGAGTACAATTCATACTGAAATTGATTAAAATTTTGTTTTTTACATTAAGTTATGCTTATTACATTTGCATAGTACAGCAGTAATTCTTAGAAATTCCTAAACTGAGAGTTAAGGTTGTAGAAATTGCCTGTAGTGAAGAGATTCAGGGAAGGAGAAATAGTGGTAGTGCTTTGAGTGAAATAATTAGAGATAGAAATTAGTGCTCAGTATTTACAATATTTACATGTTTTGTTGAGCAGGTATAGTTCTGGGAGTAGAAGGATTGTCTAGTATTTACAAGTTTTGTTGAGCAAGTATAGCTGTAGGAGTAGAAGGATTAGGTAGTATTCACCAGTTTTGGTGAGCAAATCTAGCTCTAGGGGTAGAAGTAGTTAAGGAGAGGGGTAAAGCTGCAGGAGATTGTGGGGAGAGATAAATATAGTTGTAGGAATAATGTCTATAGGAGGAGGATAGGGTAAATGTATCAAAATGAGGAGACTCTTATACTAAAAGTCATCCGAGATTAAGTAGGAAGGAGGCAGGTGCATTTCCGTTTAGTAGACAGGTGTTTGAAAAGTAGGGCCTTGAAATTTTCAGTGTTTGGGGTGGTTCTTAATGGGGAAGGGAGGGAGTTCCATTTTTTTGCCAAAGGCATAGGAGAGGAGCAGCTGGCCGGCAGGATGTTTAGGTTTGTGGATAGAAATTAAGCTCTGTTGGGAATATAAGGTGGAAGGATATTAGTTAGAGTGGGGCATTTAGTAGGATAAAATATGAGTGAGTATGCTAGGGAGAGTTGTAGGTAATCTAGGTGGTTTGGTAGTTCTAGCCAGTTCACGGATTGTAGGGTGAGGCAGTGATGAATGGAGTTTTTAGATTTGGAGGCAAATTTAGAGATTTTATTGTAGCAGCTTTCTAGTTTAGAGGTGGTAGAGGAAGACAGGTTGGTTAGGAGAGGTGCACCATATAGTAAGGAAGGAAGGAGAAAAGTAGAGGCCAGAGCGTGCCTTGTTGTGTTAGAGAGGAGTGGTTGTTCCTATACAACATACCTAGCTTTTGGTGGATTTTTTTTATGTTTTGTTGTACATGTATATTGAACTACATCAACAATTATGCCGATAAGTTTAGCGGAAAGGACAACTTCTATAGGTGTGTTTGTTTGGCTGAGGATTTTGAAGTCACTTTTATTGAAGGAGTAGTTCTTAGAGGGTGAGAATAGAAGCATTTTGGATTTGCTAGCATTAAGAGAGAGGTAGTTTTGGTGCATCCAGTTTTCAGTTTTTGAGAAGGCAGTTTGGGTTTTAGACAGCAGTTCAGGAAGGTTTGAGGCAGAGCAGACTAGGGTAGAGTCATCCGCATATTGAATGATTTTGGTGTCAGGAATAGCAGTGTGGAAGTTATTGATGAAGATGTTAAATAGCATAGGACTGAGGATGGATCCCTGTGGGACACCAGTGGGGGTGGGTAAGAAGGAAGAGATGGTGTTTTTCCATTTGACAGCCTGAGATCTGTCTGGCAGGTAGCTGGAGAACCAGGAAAGAGTTTTAGCTGAGATGTGAAGGTTAGAGAGAAGGTAAAGAAGATGGTTGTGGGAGATAGTGTCAAAAGCCTTGGACAGATCAAGTAGAACAGCAAATATTAGCTGCCCTGAGTCTCTGGCTTTATTAACGGTATCTAAGAAAGAGATTAGGGTTGTATTGATGCTGTGGCCATGGTGGAAGTCATGCTGGGTGGGTGTGAGGAGGTTATTTCGGGTAAGGAATGGCATAAGTTGGAGGTAGATGCACTTTTGAAGGATTTTAGAGATAGGGGAGAGTAAGGCAATAGGGCGAAAGTTTGAGATGCAGGTATTTTTTCCTCCCTTGTGGAGAAGGAGGATGAAGGCTGAGCACCAGAGTTTGGGAACGTAGGATTCTTTTATTGAACTGTTTATAATGATACTGATTGGGAGAGCAATCCCATCTGCGGCAAGTTTTAGATAGGACGAGGGGATGTTGTTGGGTGCATTAGAGCATGGTTTGAGTTTGGATAGGAGTGTTTTTATGAGAGTTGTAGAGACAGGTTTGAGCTCAAATAGAGGAGGATGGTTGTTTGGTGGGATTGGCTGGGGAGGGTGAGGATTAGCTGGGTTATTGTTGGGAAAGGATTTAGTGAGGGCAAAAATGTTTTTTATGAAGAAAGAATTAAATTCAGAGCCTAGTTCAAGGTCAGTTTTGCTAGGGTTGGGGCAGGGATTAGTTTTTGAGCCTGGATGGAGAAGTGAGTTTATAGACTTCCAGAATTGTTTAGGATTATTATAGTTGTTAGACTGGAGCTTAGTGTAGTAGATTTTTTGTCTTTGTTGATTAGCTGTTTAGCAAGGTTGCGGAGCTGTTTGTATTGAAGTAACGTGTTGGGCAGGTTGTTTTTTTGGTGAAGTTTCCATAGTTTGTCCCTTTGGTGCATAATTTGTTTGGTCTCTTTGGTAAGCCAAGGAGCTGTATTATATTTGATCCTTTTATTTCTTGGATGAGCTACAGAGTTTAAAGTATCAAGGAAGACAGTGTTGAAATGGTCTATAGCTTTATCAAGGGGTAGCATGTTTAGCATGTGCCAGCTCATTTGTTTGAATAAATTAGAGAAGGTAATGGGGTTAAAGTTGCTAAGGTTGTGAGTTTGGATAAATTGATGCTGGTAAGGGGAAGAGGTAGTAGAGCAATGGACAAAGGCAGGGAGATGGTCACTAATGGTATCAGGAATAGTGCCAGAGTTGGTTATTCTGTTAGGGTTAGAGACAAAAATCCAGTCTAAGGTGGATCCTGGGGGATTATTTTTGTTATGTCGGGTGATAGTGAGGATAGTCTGAGTGAAATTGTAGAGAATGATGGATAAAGAGGGGGAGAGGCAGTTGAGTTTGTTCCAATCAATATTTACATCTCCTAAGATGCAAGTTTCATAGCTGATTTTTGTGGAAGCCCATAGGAGAATTTCTTTTAGTACTGATATATTATTTCCAGGGGAGATATAGAGGGAAATGAAGTAGATGTTTTTGTGCCTGTTTAATTTTAGTAGTCCAGCGGTTAGTTCAGTGTTCTGGAATTGTGGGACTGGAATTTGGAGAGGAATTAAGGTGACAATATTGGAATAGCCTAGGGCTGAGCCGCCACCTTTTTTTACTAATTCTGTCATTTCTGAGAATATGAAAACCTTGGGGCAGGATTTCTGAATCAGAGATGGAAGGTTTGAGACAGGTTTCAGATATAGCTAGGATGTCAGGTTGGTTATGGCTTAGTCAGGAGTGAAATAGGTGAGATTTATTACTAAGACTTTAATTATAAAGATCCTTAGGGTATTATGTAGGGTGGAGAGGGTTGTGGGATTGTTGGAGTTGTTACATGTAATGGGGCCAGGATTAGGATGGATGTCACCTGCTAGCATTAGTAGGAAGAGGGAGACATCCTTATGGCATTTAGGTTTGTAAGGTGTAGGTTTGGGAAGGTTATAAATTAGAGTAGGAGACACTATCTTGGCTTTAGAGGAGAAGATTTTAGGATGAATAGGAGCAGAGGATTTGTTTGAAGGAGGGAATGTGAGATAGAGTGGAAATGAAAGGCAGAATGAGGGTAGGAGAGAGTTTGTATGGAGTTAGTTTTTATTGGAAGTATAAGGCATGTATGGGAGGAATAAGAGGTAGCTTGGTGTAAGGGAATTAAGAAGAGAAGAAGGAGGTAGGGGGCTTGGGAGTAGTGGTGACTTAAAGAGAACATGTTAGAGAAGAGATGGGGAGGTTAGGATTAGGACGAGTGAGAAATATTGACTTTAAAAGGTATCGACAGTTATAACAGAGAATAATGTGCAGTTATTTAATAGAGTCATTAAGGGAGTTTTAAGGAGGGGGAAGTAGGGCTTTCAAGTTCTACTGGGAATTATAGTAGTTTAGGGGAGGGTGTAAGCTGAAGGATGGGAAGAGAGTGTAGGAGTGGACGAGGGAGGGATTTATGTGGGAGAGGTAATGAGGAGAGTAAAGGTATTTGCGAATTGGGCTGTGGGGGTGTGGTAATGTGAGAATAAAGCTGAGATCACTGGGGTGGGTGGGAATTGGGGGAAGGGTAGGGGAGCGGAGTGAGCCCACAGGGCGAATGGAGTGGGAAGAGCTAAAGAGGTGAGTGCAGCAGAAAAAGTATCAGCTAAGTGTAGTTTGATAGCTATAGCAGAACAATTTTAACTGCAGGTGCCAAGCAAGGTAGAGTAGGTTGCATTTCAGGAGGGTATTGGAGAGAAAAGAATGTGTATAATTTAAAGTCAGCTAGCCGTTAGAGAGATACTAGAAACCAGTAGGAAAAAATAATGTAGAGAAGATGAAGTTCTGCTAGCTGTTAGAGTGATACTAGAAACCAATAAGGAGAGAGCTAAGAGGCTAGGGGTTGTATAGGCAGAGACTGGCACCTAGTGAAGAACAGTAATAATTAGCAGGGGAATGACCAAATCCATTGAAGGGTGTAGTAAGTTCTGGGTTGGGGAGAAATTAGAAGGGGGAGGGGGTAAACAGGTCTGCGGTAGGCTGCTGGAGTGCACACAAGGAGGTCAGACTTAAAAATAGCACAGCTAGTATTCAGTAACTATTTCCTTGCTTTAAACACATACATTAGCTCAATCTTGTAGGGGGAACTCCTTAGAGGTTGTTTGCAGTGTGCCAGGTTAGCAACTGGGATTCAGATGCCCTCAGGAATTGATCAGAATAAATCCCCTTTTACTTAAATGCAGGGTGGGAGGACCCAGGGTTGAAAGTACTGTGGGAGAGAGACAATACAGACATTAGTTAAAACAGCAGATGAGGAAAAATGAGAGGAGAAGAGGAGAGAATGAGAAAAGAGTAGAAAAGTTAGGGGGCAGAAGGGAAGGTGTAGCAGAAGGCAGTGGTTAGAGACTTCGTTAGAAAACAGGAGAAGAATGAGGCTTTAGTGTCCAGTGAAAGGGAGATTATTCGAAGAAAGTAAAGACAGGTAGAGGAGGGCAGGAGAAAGTAAGGCTAGAAGCAGTAGTATTAGAAAGTGCAAGTTTCAATTAAAACAGTTTCACTACTATTCCATTAAGCAAATCATCAAACAATTAGTGCGGAGAGGTAGTAACACTGTAGAATGCTTATTATAGTCAAAGGCAGGCAGGGAGATAATGGTCCCATACAGACTACAAAAGTGTTCTAGTGCAGTGCAGAGCACAAAACTATACAAAATAAGCAATGCAGAGATGTCATAGAAATAGTGTAACAACAGTATAGAAATAATGCGCAGAAACAGCATCAGTACCAACTAAAAAGTCACATTGTCCTCAATAAGCACTTAGCACAGAATAAATTATCAGTAGTAATTGTAGAACATGAATTCACTGTGTCTCAATAAAAATAAGCATCCTAATGTGCACTTTTAGCTGGCAGGTAGCTTTATTTGGATTATTTGAGCCCCAAAATGCAAGAAGATTTATCAGATAGCACCAGGGAAGCAGCATAATGAAAGTGATAATAATAGGTGCTCAGCGAGGAGCTTTAGAATGCCTTGGGGCGTTTTAGATTTTTACTTGCATAAATCATGAGAAATGCATGTCTTTTAAGCTTCAAACTTTTGTTTAGGCATCCTTCTCAGAGCAAGAGTAACAGCTGTGCTGGAATAATTAGCGTTCTATGTCCTGGTGAGACCAGGGGCTCAGCTGAGTCACAGGGAAAGCGTGGTATGATTCTGACAAAAATCACCTGTTCTCAGGAGCGCTTTTAGTGAGCAAGCTTCATTTATGCAGAACTAGCTAATAGTATGGCTGTGAGGCCACAAGGTGGTCTAGTGCCCATGCCAAAGGGAAAAGTAGCAGGTATGCTTGCTAAGGGACGTAGTACTATTAGTAGCTATTGCAGGTATTCAGCGTTAGAATGTAAAGTAATAGCTGGGTCAGATAGAAGCACTGAAATCTTATATAAAAGGGCAGGCAATTTGTAAGAGTGCTTTTACAGTGCACTCTTCAAGAAATGACGCCATTAAAGCTGCTAATATAAATTGATCTAAGTAAAAGCTCTCCTTAGGTGAAGTGCGCATTGATAATGCTATGAAGGCCACGAGGTGGCTTAACTGCACACATCAAATTAGAAATAGTAGCACAACCACAAACGAGGATTTACACCATTACAAACCTTTTTGCCAGGTTATTCTTTAAAGCGACAGCCTAGCTCAGTGAGGAAAGCAGTGTTCAGGGGCACTATGCTAGTTCTATGTACTGCAGAAGGGGCTGAATTACAACACAAAGTAAATTAGATGCCTATGCAGTTGAGCATGTATTCAGACAAAAAAGTGTTATTCAGGCAATAATAATTAGTTGCCAGCAAAAAAGCAAGTTAAAATGTTAATTTAGCAAGATTAAGAACACAACTAGAATCTATACAGCTTAGTACAACACCATTAACTAGACCTACCAGTCTGCAGGCTGGGCAGACCGGACCGCAGGACCAGGGTGAAAAAACTGTGTACGCTTGGTTGAGGGATTCAGAAAATGGTGCCACAGCCGAAGGGAGGTAGAAGTAACTTCTGGGAGGAGCCTAGTGGGGGGAGGGGTAGCTAGAGAATACTTCTAATTGGCTTAAGGGAGTAGAAGATAGGAGTGGCTATAGTGTGTGAGAGACAGGTAAGATGGTGATGTCAGCATAAGGAGTGGCTGTAATGAGTGAGGGACAGGTAAGGGTAACTGTCACCATAAAAGGAAAGTCAGGAAAGAAAGAGGTGAGTGCAGCAGAAAAAGTATCAGCTAAGTGTAGTGTGATAGCTATAGTAGAACAATTTTAACTACAGGTGCCAGGCAAAGTAGAGTAGGTTAACATTTCAGGAGGGTATTGTAGAGAAAAGAATGCGTATAATTTAAAGTCAGCTAGCTCTTAGAGAGATACTAGAAACCAGTAAGAAAAAATAATTTAGTGAAGATGAAGTTCTGCTAGCTCTTAGAGTGATACTAGAAACCAGTAGGGAGAGAGCTAAGAGGCTAGGGGTTGTATAGGCAGAGACTGCCACCTAGTGGAGAACAGTAATAATTAGCAGGGGAATGACCAAATCCTTTGAAGGGTGTAGTAAGTTCTGGGTTGGGGAGAAATTAGAAGGGGGAGGGGGTAAATCGGTCTGTGGTAGGCTGCTGGAGTGCACACAAGGAGGTCAGACTTAAAAATAGCACAGCTAGTATTCAATAACTATTTCCTTGCTTTACACACATACATTAGCTCAGTCTTGTAGGGGGAACTCCTAAGAGGTTGTTTGCAGTTTGCCAGGTTAGCAACTGGGATTCAGATGCCCTCAGGAATTAATTGGAAGAAATCCCCTTTTACTTAAATGCAGGGTGGGAGGACCCAGGGTTGAAAGTACAGTGTGCAGGCTGGGCAGACTGGACCGTAGGACTAGGGTGGAAAAGCTGTGTATGCTTGGTTGAGGGATTCAGAAAAATCCTGTTTGATTCTCAGCTGGAGCGCCTTCTGTGTGGAGTCTGCATGTCCTCCTCGCAGACGAGTAGTGTTCGAAAGACATGGGTGAATGGGAGTGCCTTCGTTGAAAGTTGGGCATCAAGCTGCCACCTCGGCACCGTAAAAAAAAAAGAAATATACTGCCAATCATTAGCGGATCGGTGCTCTGCTGTGATGACCCCTAACCGAAAGAAAAACAACAACATAATTGATCGTATCCTAGGTATCAAATCCAACAAATCAGGCTGGCATGAATTATTGAAAAAAAAAAAAGAAATGGATAATTAAATTAGGTGGGCTATTTGCACCTGATTTAAATGAGCATCTTTAATTAGTCATACAATGGCATAATTTAGAGTATTTAATGGATGAGCTGATCGTATTTTATTACACTGATGAAGGCTACGTAGGATACTAGCCAAAACCGGTCTGTTTAGCTTATTTTTGAATATGTATATGTATATATAAACTATAGGTTGCTGCCACTGTCTGCTGGTTGGATTTTGAGTTTGCATTTGGAATTTTGTGACCTTGCAGATGCTATACCTGCAGAGAAACATTGGGACTGGTATTGCTTATCTTCTCTGCTGTTGGCTTGTGGAGCACGGTGTTTTCACCTTACGAATTTGCCTTTTAGTGTGACTAAGTAGCTTCCTTTTAGGAGTAATATCCAATTCTTTAGTGGTTTACATCATTGGAGATATTAAAACCATCAGCGTATCCATTTGGTATAAGGGATTTGTTGGCCGGCCTGTTTCCTCTTCTCGGATTACCGATGAGACAACTAATATTACACTGCAAGGTGGACTGAGCCTAGTGAGCAGAGCATAATCGAGGATAACTGACTCCATACACCAAATATATACTATACCACTTATAAGTAAGTACTTTTGGGGTCCAATGGACATTAATATTTGGAATTATATGATTCAGTTATTGGCACCATTTTAGAGCTGAATTCATCTTGGTAGATGATGACGTATTCCATTTGAACAGACATTTACGTCTATTTACATTCGCATTACATTTTGGGCTTAAGCAACTATTAATTGTAGATGCTTATAAGTGTGGTAAGACTTTAGTAAATAATAACATCTTTTCAATATCTCTGATGTTTAATGGACACTAAATGTACGGACTGTAAGATTCAGTCATTTTGCACAATTTAAGAACTGGAACTGCCTAGTAGAATAAGGACAAAATCTGCTTAAACTGCTACCTCATGTCTGCTGATATTTTCATTATGGTTTGGGCTGGTCATACATTTGTACAAAAGGGCATATGAGTGTAGAAGATTTTTTATTTTTATGACATTTTCTAAAAACAGCAAATCGTTTGGTTAAAACCACTTAAATGTATTTTAGTGCCATGGACTAATGTATACATCGCACTGGACACTAACAAGCTTCAACGTGGTGGATTTATAACAGTTGAGCTTCCTCATGGTATTCTATACATGAAGGGAATATCTTTTTTCTAATGAACATTAATGTAAGAAGGTGATTTTGAACGTGGAAGGAATGTACAATTATTTAGTGCTTTCCAGAATTGCTATTCATTTGGGTGGACTTTGATATTCAGTATCTTTATAAACATTTAATATTAATGACTATAATTATTTTTTCTTGCATTGAATGTGTCAAAATTTATACTTTTTAGGACAACATAGACTTGTAAGAAAAATATAGGAGTGTATGTGATTCAACTAGTTAACAATGTCATTTTTATAGTCGCTTATTTGTATGTACAATGAATACAGTCCATATCTAACACCTAACGTAATTATCACTTCAGATATGTGTACGGAGCTCTAAACATGTATATGGGCAGGAAATGTGTAGGTTATTAGATGCCTTGTTTTGGTGCAGTGCAGATTTAAGAATTTCTTGTTATTTTGAATTTAAACTATGGGGGACAAAAGACCAAAGGTATGAATGTACAGGCTTATGAGCTATAGAATATTTACTAATAAGATCATTGTAATTTAGGAACTAGAAGTATTCTTTTATTATATACATTATAAGGTAGGTAGGAATAGTTCCCTTTGATATACTAAATAAGGAAAAGTGTATAGATTTGTACCTAACCATATGGGAAACTGGATTTGCAATTGTATACATTAAGTCTAGTCTCATGAAAGTGGATCAAGACACTGCACTTTTCTGTCCACTAACTGTTTCATAGGCAATTGGACATTCAAGCACACTTTCTTTTAACAAAGAGTAATTTTGAAGGAATATGAAGTCTGGTTTATTAACCTGGGCCTATGATGCCTAAATCCTTTCAGAGTTTTTCATGTGTGTAGTGTGATCTCACCTTCTGAATTTCTATGCCATATCTATCTGTGGTTGCCTCTTGGCTTGAACAAAATACACTGGTATGATAAAAGTATATATAACAGCAGTTTAAATATTGGATAATTCTCTTAATGTATGACATTAATCTATAGAGCTTGTACTATATAGTAGGTTGAATATTGGTCTCAGCACTGGGTATCACTATGATGGTTAATTGATATTAACATTTGGACTCAACAAGGCATAATATATTTTAGTCTTTAGACTTGGCTGATATTGTCCATACAATATATCAGTAGCTCAATTAAGGGGCTGAGAATATATATTAACAGGCTAATATGGGCTCACTACTTTAGATTGCCTTGGCTGATATTGTCCATGAATGTATTCCACGGGCTGATATTGTCCATTACGAAATATAATTGGATTTCTGACATTTTCTAACCATTCAGATTCTCTATGGTGATTTCCAATTTGCTTTGGAGATTGCCTCCGATCATAATGAGCTGGCTATTTTTGGTATAGGGACTGGCAATACATTGAAAAGTGGGACTACCTTGCCCAATATGGAGGACACCTGTAAATCCCTTTTTATTAAACTTACCAAACATATGAGGTCTCTTCGGAATAATGTTTGGCACTACAAGCTATTTAAAGCTTATATGATTAAAGGTGTTACGCCAAGGGGTTTAAGACTATGAACCCAGCCTTTGGTTAATAATCCAGATGATATTCTATTAAAACAGTGGAGGGAAGCACAACATAAAGCCACAATGAACTTTGTGGATATTTTGACTGGGCATTATGACAGGACAATAGATAGTGAAATTGAAACCATCACTAAACTGTGTGAGAGTATTAAAGGATATGAGGGACAATCTGCATATACCTCTAGCCTCAAAAAACTCAGTATAGATCTAATGACATTGGAAACACAATTGAAGGAGAGAAAGAAAAATAAATGTCTTAGGGATTTGTTAGACTATGATAGGGGGACCCCTTTACTAGGGATAAGGACAAACATGTCAGTTTTTTGCAACCATATAGAAACACATCTACAAGAAAACGTCCAAGATCAATATTCAAGAAAACTCTTACTTCTAGTACAGATACCTCAGGGGAAGATTCTTCCTCTGGTTTTGAGGTTGATATATAGGCATCTACAGGCTTACCAGCACAGAAGAGAAGAAATTCCAGTACCCCTTTAGAATTAAACCAAAAAGGAGGAGAGGGGCAGAAAACATAGGAAATGTGGACAACATGGAGGGATTACTTTGAATGTATGTGCAAAAACAGTAAATGAAAATGTGTTGAATATATCATCTCACCCCCTCTCCTCCTTGGAGGAGGATGTTCTTAATAAACGATTGTCATTCATACCTGGCTCTTTTGTGTCTGAGGAAAGCTTTGCTAAAGATGTGATTGCTTTTTGTAGAAACCTTAACTTAAAATATTTTTTTCAGGATAAAGAATCTACTGTTATAAATGAAGAATTTAGATACCATAAATCTACCTTTACCCTCCCCCCCATGAATCATAATGTATTTATGTTCCAAAATTCCATTATTAAGGACCTGCATTTCTGTTCTAGGGAAAGTCAGGTTAGGACTACTAATGTTTCTAAGACTGAGATGACTGCAATTTCTAGACTAGCAAATAATCATGAAATAGTCATTTTAAGGGCTGACAAAGGAGGGACGGTGGTTGTGCAAGACTGGATACAATATGATCAGGAAGCTAATAAACAACTTGGGGATGGGAGATACTATGTACATCTTACATATAATCCCCACACCACATTTCTAAAAGCAGATTGAAGATTTCTTATCCTTAGCAGTGGAAGAGGGTGTCATACAATCAGGAAACATTTGATGATATTAGATCCTAACAATCAATGTATATATTTCCTACCGAAAATTCATAAAAACCTTCGTAACCCTCCAGGAAGACCTATAGTATCTGGAAAGGGCTCCCTTACGGAACCTTTGTCTCAATATCTTACGAGGTATTTAAAACCACTGCTTAAATGGGTAAGGGCCCACCTTAGGGATACTACAGAATTTCTTCAGGTCATCTCTGAAATGCAATTGGAATCAGGTTGGTTATTCTGTACCTTAGATGTTAAAGCTCTATAATTCCACACTGGGCTGGTATTGAAGCATTAGAATATTGGTTATATAGATCAGAGTTATACCAACCTGGCTTCAATACCCTTCTTCTCTGTCTTACCGAGCATGTACTCACCAAAAATGTATTTTTCTATCAAGACAAATGCTATCTACAGATTCAAGGTACAGAAATGGGGGCATCTGTTGCCCCCATATATGCTGACCTATTTATGGCGTATATAGGGGAGCATATTATATATGACAGCTCCCATAATTTATACATGGATGAAATAGATATTTGGAAAAGATATTAGGATGATTGCTGGATGGTATGGAGATCAGATGTGGAACATATTTATGAATTTGTTAGTTATTTGAATGAAAATAAATGGGGGATTGAGTTTATGGTAAACCAAGATAAGGAACGCATAACTTTTTTGGATGTTATGGTCATCAAAGCTCCTGATAACACCTTGATTACTGAGGTTTACTGCAAATTCCTGGAATACAATTCCCTTCTCCACACCACCAGCTATCATCCTCCACATATCTGCAAAAATATACCAAAGTCACAATACATGAGGATTAAACGTATATGCTCGGATAATTACACATACAAGCATTTCAGGGATGACCTTACCATTAGGTTTAAAGAAAGGGGTTAAAAAGCAGGCTATGTCTATCAAGCTAAAAATAAGGTAGACAATATCAAGAGAGAAAATCTTCTTCAATATAAAAGTCAGATAGATGGACAAGAATGTACCTTATGGTTTGTTACAACCTTCGGTAGAAACAGTGGGGCAATAATGGACAGTGTCTAGCGTAACTGAAATATTTTACTTGCGGAAAGTAAACTTTCTGGATTAATAGGGAATAGATGTCAATTTACCTTTAGAAAAGGAAAAAAAAACTTGGCATCTTACTTTAATAACTATAAGCAAGGGTCCTACAAGAAAAAAGAAAGTCTACAATGTACACGTGAAGGACAGATTGCTACTGGCTGTTTTCCCTGTGGCCACTGTACGTTCTGTCCTAGAATACTAAAAATGAAAAGTTTCAGCAGTAAGAACACAAGTCAAGTATATGACATTCCCTTTTTTGCAAATTGCAATTCAGATTGGGTTATATATCCTGCTGTCTGTAAATGCTCTGCCTTCTATATAGGTCAGACTTCAAGACCAGCAAAGCATAGGATATCAGAACATTTCAGTGACATTAAACATCAAAGAAATACCAATGCTCTGTATAAACACACACTGTTACATAAAAATGCATCATTTAACTTCATTATAATTGATTGTATCCTAGGTATCAAATCCAACAAATCAGGCTGGCATGAATTATTAAATACAAAAGAAAAGAAATGGATAATTAAATTAGGTGAGCTATTTGCACCTAGTTTAAATGAGCATCTTTAATTAGTCATACAATGGCATAATTTAGAGTTTTTAATGGATGGATGAGATGTGTCTATTAGAGACGTAGGTGCCATACCAGCGATATAGTTCCTGTTCCCCATCCAACTGTCCAAGTTACATTTGAATTGGATTAGGGAGGAACTCTGCTTCACATGGATGGGGAGCTTGTTCCATAGACAGGGTAGTCTCTGGGATACATAACTGTTTCTCCAGCAGGTCCTATTTATATCACAGGCAAGGTTTGTTTAAGTCTTTAGAATGGGTAATTCTGGTTTATGTTGTGGATATGCAGGAGGTCCATCAGAGTAGGGTCTGACAATGCCTTGTATCCTAGGTATAGATCTCCCCTCAAAAGCTTGTAAGAGATAGAATAAAGGGATAGGGCCTTGAGGCAGTCTGCATAGGCAATTTTACTTACACCTTGTATTATTTTAGTGATGAACCTCTGTGGCCATTCCAATTGTTGGATATGTCTGGTTAGGTACATACCAAAGGGGCATTTTACTTAATGGTAGGTCTGATGAATGTCAAATATAGTGGAACAATGACTTCCTTGGATTTAGATGCCATACCTTTGTTTATAAGTTGTGCAACATAGAGTGATTTCCTCACTACTGTAGACATGTGATGGTCAAAGACTAGATGACTATCTATGTATGTCCCTAAGTCATGACTACTGGCTCAACTCTAAGGGGTGAGTTGTCAATATGATAGTTACCAGGGATGGATGATTTCCCAAAGGATGTTATTATGCATTTCTCGGCATTTAGTTTTAGTCCATGGCTCTGACATCTGTTATTTGTCTGTGTCAGCCCCTTCTGGAGAACATTTGCGTCAGTGTGGGCCTCAGTGACAGCTCCTAATTTGCAATCATCTGCAAATTTAGTCAGCCAGAGACCACTGACATTGGCCTTGACTTCTGAGAAGTAAATGCCTAAAAGGAGCTCTCCAATGACTGATCCCTGAGGGATTCCACTAGTAACTGGTCTCTTTATTAAGGTGCACTTCCCAGTTCTAACTTTCTATGTCCTGTCTGTGAGACAGTTGGCTATCCACTGGGTGGCATATGAGTTTGTACCTAACCTCTTGAATCTGTCAACAATGCCCAAGTGGGATATTGTGTCAGATGCCTTGGCCAGGTCAAGGTAGGCAGTGTGAACCATTTCCCTCATCTGTTGATTTGGTAACCTGTTCAAAGAAGTCCACCAGGTTGAGTAGGCATGATCTGCCCTTGACTAAACCAAACTGAGGTGGGTCCAGTGGCTGGAGGTTTACTATATTTCTATTGATCATCTCCATGATAATTATTTCCATGGCTTTACATATAAGACTAGTGAGACTTATGGGTCTGTAGTTTCATGGGTCTGTAGATGGCCCACCTTTGTGCAGAGGGATGACTGTTGCCATCCTACATTTATGAGGCATGAAGCCTGTTGGAGGCTACAGTTAAATAGTAATTCCAAAGAATGCTTTGTGGTTGTCCTTGGCCTGGGAGGCCAAACTTACCTCAAATTTGACTTTGGTAGACTTTCTTTGTCCTCTGAGTTGTTTGTTTAGTTTGATGTAAGTGCTTTCATCCTGCTGGGTGTTGCACCTTCTAATTTTTGTGATGATTTTCCTCCTTCTGTTATACAACCTACAGATTTTAACTGAAAAAAATTCCACCAGTGCTTGACCAGGTATACACCAAACAAAGTCCAAAGAAAACCAAGTCAGTCCAAAAGGAAAAAACACAAAGCAGCGTTTTAATAAATCCAAGTAAAACAGAGAATGGTTAAGCGCTTTCGTCTGCCAAATCAGACATCTTCAGAACCACCCATAGTAAACTCAATGTTCTACTTAAAAACATTCAAAGAAACACGCCCCTCAAAAACAACCAATGCAATTAAAGAAACATGCTTAGAATAAATACATGTGAAGAATTAAGATAATTTGAAAATAAAAAATAGTTAAAAATAGTTAAAAAATAGTTGAAAATATTTAAAAACAATTACATTTCCAAAGCCCTTCTCTTTAATTCACTAGAAATAAAAATATTTTCATTTAACCCTGGTGGATATGCAGCATCAAATTTAAGCTGCCATTGCATTTCCATTCCTAAGTAATTCATTTTCCTAATCACCACCAGTATCGTGCAAAACCTGCTGTTCCAAAATTAAAAACACAAACTTATTAAAATTTAAACAAGATAATGAATGTTGAGCAAGTGCACTTTTATTATATTTTCTTCTAATACTATAAATATGTTGATAAATCCTTTGTTTAAGGGAATTATTGGTTTTACCAATATAAAATGCATTGTATGAGCAACAGGTAGCTAAATAAATGATTCTTTTGGTGTTGCAGTTTACAAATGTACCCACATTCCATGTTTTGATCTTACTGAGCACCTCACCATCTTCGTTAACATTAATATACGTACAATATTTACAATGTTCGCATTTTCTTGTAGTGGGGACCCCATATATGCACCCAGTATGGTCCAATATCACCTTAAAATTACTTCTGTTTTTATAAGTAAAAGTCGGAATGGAAATAAATAAGTGACAAATGTCACTGCCAGCTTGTAATAAATTCTAGTTATTAGAAATAATTTTTTCAAAACATCTAGCTTCTACCGTAAAATGCATAACCATATTGTTGACCTTAAATGGTTCAGTTTCCCTAGCAGTATCCAAACTTTGTAAATTAACTTGATGGCCAAGCCCAAACTTGATAATGGGAGCATATTTGTATTGTCTACTCATCCAAATTTCATTGCCTATACAATGTGTTGCATGATACTGGTGGTGATTGGGAAAATTAATTACTTAGGAAGGAAATGAAATGGCAGCTTAAATTTGATGCTGCATATCCACCAGGGTTAAATGACAATATTTCTATTTCCAGTAAATAAAAGAGAAGGGCTTTGGAAATGTAATTGTTTTTAACTATTTTTAACTATTTTTTATTATTTTCAAATTGTCTTAATTCTTCACATGTATTTATTGTAAGCATGTTTCTTTAAATGCATTGGTTGTTTTTGAGGGGCGTGTTTCTTTGAATGCGTTTAAGTAGAACTTTGAGTTTACTATGGGTGGTTCTGAAGATGTCTGATTTGGCAGACGAAAGCGCTTAACCATTCTCTGTTTTACTTGGATTTATTAAAACGCTGCTTTGTGGTTTCCTTTTGGACTGACTTGGTTTTCTTTGAACCTATAGATTTTGTGATTCCATCAGGGTGGCTTGTTTTTTGAGTTAGTTCTGTAATTCTTCCTGGTGGGTACAGCTGCCTCTATGCAGCTATTAACATGCTTGTACATGATTTTTGTGAGCAGTTCTGCATAGGCAGCAGTGTTCTCAAGGTTTATGGGGGCTTGTAATTTTGCCAGCTTATCACTTAACAGCAGGAGGTTAGCCTTAGAGTAGTTTCTGAATATTCCAGGTTTAACTGGAGGTCCGGGTTTTATTTTTACTTCAAAGCAGACCATTTTGTGGTCTGACCTTACCAGGGAAGACATTACAGTAGGGGATGTGCATCACTCTCCCATATTAGTGATGACCAGATCCAGTATGGCTGACCTCTGGTTGGTGTATTGACTATCTGATGCAAGAGTTTGTGTTTACAAAATCCAGGGATTTCTGTGCATGTATGTTTGGTGTTGTATAGGATTTCCAGTTAATAGCGGGGTAATTAAAGTCACCCATGAATATGGTATTGGGTTGGATGGTTAATGTTTCTAATAAGTTTAAATATGTGGTATGAGTTTCTTGGGTCATAGAGGGGGACCTGTTGCTTGCAAGGAAGTGGCACTGATTTTTGCCTATGGTGATTTGAACATAAAGCAGCTCAAGTCCATTGTCCTGTTTATTCCATCAACTGTCTAACTTTGTAAGACCACAATGTTTAAAACTCTCCCCATTGTTGGGTCTTTATCACATTTTTATTTATGACTTGCTTCAGTTTTGTTCATCAAACAGCTGGGCAGGGATGTACACATTACAAAAACCTGTAAGAAAATTTATGAATACAAAAGGTAAAAATCAAGGATAAGGCATAGTTATCATCACTTGCACAGTGTGTTGGTGGTGGTTAGGAGGCCTAGGCTGGCCAAAAGGTTGTGAGTGCATATGAGTAAAAAAGACAGAGAGGCAGACATTTCAATAAAATATCAAATGGCCAAATGGCCACTGTGACAGAATGACATTTAAGCCTCTCAGCTGACCCATGTAACTGTTGTATATGCATCTTTATGTGCACTCCAGGTGAAATTGGTGTGTGAGTGTTTGTACGAACACAACTAAGCACTGTGCTAGCTTTACATCCTGGTATGTTGGACAGGTGTAAGCCATGCATGGTAGAGGTGAGAGTTCATTGCCGTCATCCCCAACACAAAGAACTGGCTCTGACAGGAATTGAAGTGGTATGTCAATGCCCATGGTCAGATGCACTGCTGCTACCTGAATATGACAGATGTCTGCTGGATGATCTCTCCTCATAAGTATGCCCTGGATCATGACCCCATGGTCTGCCATGTTTGGTTGTGGACACCTCAACCACTGATGGAGCAGTGAATGTAGTGCCACTACAGGAGCATGATAGGGCATGGCCATGTTGGCTAGCATCAGATGATGTAGCTCACCTACAGCCATGAGGATGCCACCCCCCTCCCAGCAGACGCTCCATTACAGACACCGCCAGTTCCAATGTTTCATTCATCTGATCCATTGAATCACCAACACAGTGGAGGCAGTCACACATGTCAGGCTGTTCCACTTCTACAACCCTAAACATTTCCTCTGAGTCCCTATTGTAATGTGCCAGTGCCTTCATGACAGCCCTAAACTTACATCAAGTGGCAAAGAAAGACACACGTGGATAAGGTTGAGAATGGACAGCAGGACTCCTCTGAGCATCCCTAACAACCCTCCTGTGTGGCACCTTGTGCACACTTTGATTACAGCCAGAGTCAACAGGCACTGAAGCCGTACTAACCACACTAACCTGATCAAGTGTCTCACCCTCCACCTGTCCAATATCTGAGAACTCACTGGAATGGGTTTGCGTAGGCCTACCAGCTGTGTCTGATGGAGTTACAGAAGATGGCTGAATGCCAACCTCAGTTTCAGATTCAACCTCTGCACCCAACGACTGTGCCTGTGTTTAGCCACCAGCATCATCAGAGTCTGCCGACACTCTGACATCGGGTGGTAAGAGTCTTATTCTTTCACTGTCGGGATCACCTGTGATAATAAGCAACAGACCCAGGAAAGAAATTAATAGCTACACTACTACAGTTCAATATATGCTAACAAACTAACACTGGTACCACTATCACAGATGGAACAACAATAGACACACAGTCCTGATACCCACCTTACACATGTGGATAAATGAATATTTCTGTGACATGCTCATCAGTACTGAAATAAAACTTTTGGCTTATCATGTGCAGATGACTCCACACTTGCTAGGGAGGATTTGTCCTAGAAGAAGTTAAGCAAAATGTAAGGACACCATAACAACAATAACACAGGGAGAAATGTTGGCATTTATATGTTCATTAACAATACAGTTAACTGAAACTTGGATGACACATCCACACCAAGCCCATGTGTAATGAACCAGAATGCGTTGTTAGCTGGGTCAATCTTATAACTCCCCCCCAAAAAAAAAATCTTAAACCAACATAAATATTGCTTTCAATATTTTACTATACAAGAAGTATTTAACAATTATCATTGGTAAGCCTACCTGGAAGCTCATCCTAGGACATACTTGCCCTCCTTGAAACAGCAGCACCTACAACAATCATATGCTGTTGTGCCCTTTCCACTTAGCTCAATGGATCCCTGACAGTGGACAGGAACTCTTCATTTGATGTCAGTGGTGGCATTGTAGAAGGCTTCCTCCCCCTGGTAGCCAGCTGTCCATGGGCCACTGCAGCTTCTCTCTTCCAGGCCAATAAAATCATGCAAGTGGCTCTAAGATGCACCTGATAATATTTCCTGCTGCTTCCCCCAACAGCATTCACATCGTTCACAATCCTTCTTCAAGTCATATCTCCAAGTTCTATCTCAAGCAGAAAGGCACCACATTGCCAAAATGCTTAGACAATGACATTGTTTTCAGGGTCACTGAATGGGGGCTTGTGGGGATTGGGACGCTTGGGTGCCATAGCCCTTGGTGACACAACACACAAAAGAAGGATACTACACATGAATATAACATTAATAAAAGTCCTGCTTAGATATAACACATATTAGTTTGTCAATATTACCCACTGGAGAAACAAAAAAACTTTCAAATTACTCCAATATAAAAAAGGTTATGTGGTTGTAATAAATCACAGTCACACACAAACTAAGGTCTGAACCAAAACAAGGAGTAACAATAGCAAAGCAAACCTCAGTCAAAACATTTTGGTTGTGACAGCACAGAGATGGAACATGTCTCCACAACCCCCAAAACAACAGGCAAATGACATTTCTATACCAAACAAAGGAATAAAATATCAGTAATTTGTTATAAGTGCTATCAAACAAACTGTCCCAAAAACATGTACACATTTAGCACATAACATTCCATATTCATGCAATTGCCAGTCACCTCTGCTGTGGTCAGAACTCCCATACAGGTGTCTATGAGCCATCCTAGAAGGCTAATTCCTCTGTGTCATTGACAATATAGGACATTTACATTTCACTGAAATAAAAATAGAAGAATGTAATGAGAAACAGTTGCAATACTGACACTTGTGATTAAAGTTAAATAAGACTATGAATCTCAGAAAGTAAAAATTCCCTGACAAAATGCCTATGCCGTCAGTAAACGGCTAAGAAAGGCATTCACATAAAAGTAGCATATGATAATGCATCTATATATATATATATATATATATATATATATATATATATATATATATATATATATCTGTATATATATATATATATATATATATATATATATATATATATATATATATATTTATATTCGAACCTCATACGGCTGAGACCATATGCTCAAACTTGTAAATGTTCGATCGGACTGAATGGAGATCTCCGTACAGTGAGGAACGGGAAGATTTCCCTTTTCCGCAATGTAGTGCAATCTTAGAGTTGGTATATTTAAGTAAGAGGGGGTGCTACAGACGTTTAATTTAGTTTTTTTGTTGTTTTTTTTCTTTTTTACTTCAGTGTTCGAACTATTACAAGTTCGAACATCTGGTCTCATCCATATGTGGTTCGAACTTGTAATATGTTCAATCTACTGAAGTAGATCTATACACACACACACATATATATATATATATATATATATATATATATATATATATATATATATATATATATGGATCTAGTTCACACGCTTGAAATACCATTTCACTGAAACTTAAAATACCTAACACAGAACATCAAAAGTACATCTGAATATGAGTGCACACATAATAGAATCTCAAATTCTCAAAACCCATTTTAACACGATAACTAATGGTTGTACCTTTAAGTAAAGTACGTCTGACTTAGAACGTGTACAAAGGTACTGGATTAAACTATGGCGGACTTGTGCAGACTACCATCTGGTGTACTGGGACAAATATGCCAGACAGGGAAATCTCAACATAGAGGTAAGGTCTGATTGATAGAAGGTTACGTATATCAGTTAGAGAAAAAGACCAAAACAAAGAAATACTGGTGTTGTAAATAAAAAAGTAGCAGAAAAGTGTAGAGGATGAGCTATTACAATTTCAGTTACCACTGGTGAAGAGTTAGTTAAATTGGTTGAGCATCACCATTCAGGAGAGCCTGATCCAGTTCAGAAATATAAGATTTATAATGACTTGTGACAGAGAGCATGTTTTTCTAGGGATTCATCATGTCTTATAGTGGATGACGCTGTCGATTCAACTTCCCTAGATTTTGCTCCCTATTTACCCAGTAGGAGAGCACTGCTATAGGTAGTGAAAAGAGTTTGTATAAAGAAAGAGATTAATGTCTCCATTCTCATTAGATGATATTATACCACAGAACTTTCCTTTAAAAGCTGGAGTGTTTCTGAAGAAAATGTTAACTGATAGTACGGGACAAGACATGGTGGTAATGTTAACAACAAAACAAAATCTGAAAGATTTAAGTTTGTCTGACATTTGGTTGATGGATGGCACTTATTTTTGTAGAGATGCAGAGTGTAGACAACTGTATACTATAGACTCAGTTGTCAAGTATGGTCCTTATTCCAAAAATGTTCTCTTAATTTATTGCCTGATGACTAAAAAGTCCCTTCATTCATACAACTTTATGTGGCAATGTTTGTTTGAGTTATTTAATGATGAAACATTAATGTACAGTGTCTCTTTTATCATTTGCGATTTTGATATTGCAGCCATGAAGAGCATAAAATGAAATATTAGCAATGTCATATATAAGGGTTGCTTTTTTCACTTTGTGAAAAACATTTGACGCAAAGTGCAGGCACTTGGTTTTGGCTTCACTTTATAATTCAGACATGCACTTTCAATGTTCTGTCAAGCAATTAGCTGCTGTAGCATTTTTGGAAGAAGCAGATGTGCTGCCTAAGTTTAATATGTTGAAAAGCACATTCTCTAAAGAAGGAAAACCTTTATTAAAATATTTCTCTGAGTGGCATTTACTAGGCAAACCTAGGACTTTCTGAACTAGGTCTACAACTTGCATATGGTTTCCCACTTTGTTTCCTATTAAATTTTGGGATGTCCGCATTCTAAATGAATTTAATTTGCTTAGAACAAAAATGCCATAGAAGTATAGCACAAACAATTTAAATGTATGTATAGTGGGGAATTTTATTGGCTGTTGTACAAGAGCAAAATAGGGTCGATGAGATACGTCGCTGACTTTCCACTGGTTCTCCTCCTTCTCCAAAGAAGAAAGCATTGATTCACCGGCAAATGCAA